>NC_085857.1:53738045-53745545 GCF_034702125.1 Engraulis encrasicolus
TCCCTTGAAATGTAATGTAATGCAATGTAATGTAATGTAATGCAATGTAATGTAATGCAATGTAATGTGCGTCTTCGTACCAGCTATCAGCTCTCCTGTCCCTTGAAATGTAATCTAATGTGCGTCTTCGTACCAGCTACCAGCTCTCCTGTCCCTTGAAATGTAATGTAATGTAATGTAATGTAATGCAATGTGCGTCTTCGTACCAGTTGCCAGCTCTCCTGTCCCTTGTCCGCGGGGGCCTCGATGACGAGCTCCTCTGAAGCCACCTCAGCCTGCACCACAGGGGCCACCACCGCTGCAACAGGGGCCACTTCTACTGCAACAGGGGCCACTTCAGCCACCGCTGTCACAGGAGAAGAAGACACAATCAATCACCGGGATGAAGCAGATGCAAGTACAGGTGTGTGTATGTCTGTGTGTGTATCTGTGTGTGTTTGTGTACACTGGAATAGGAGTCCTTAGGGGCAGATGTGTGTGCGTGCGTGCGTGTGTGTGCGTGTGCACGCGCGCGTGTGTGCGCGTGTGCGCGCACAGGGGTCACTTCCACAGCAGACGCCACCCCTGTCACGGGGCAAAAGCAGATGATAAACGTGTGTTTGTGTGTGTGTGTGTGTGTGTGTGTGTGCACGCGCACGTGCATATGTCTGACCTTGCTCAGCTGCCGCTGCTGCTGCTGCTGCCGCCGCTGCTGCTGCTGCTGCTGCTGCTGCTGCCGCTGCACTTTTGTTCTTGCGGCCTCCTCTCCTCCTGCCACCGGACGGTGCGGGCGCGGGCGCTGGGGCCTCGACCTTGGGGGCCTCCTCAGCCATGACAGGGGCCACAGTGGCGACAGGGGTAGCGGCGGCAACGGATTCTACGGCAACCTCCACCACAACAGGTGCGACCACGGCAACGGGCTCTTGCGGCTCCACCTTCAAATCAACATCAACACATTTATATTTTCAACAAAAAAAATCAATTACTTTTATTTTATTTTATTCATAACAATAGCAGGAGACCCAAGTGCTGTACAAGCAGGTCACAAAAGAACAAATGATCAATACGATGAAAAACAACAACAATAATGGAAATCAATAAAATATAAGTTCAGTAATACTTTAATGTATTAATAATAATAACCATAGGAATAATACTCATATCAATAATACTTAAATCAATAAGGAACAGAATGAGAGTATCAATAACAATAACCCTAAAAATATATTTAAAAGATCATAAAAAATAACTAGAAATGCATTCAGAGAGTGAAGACCTCAGCCAAGGAAGCCGTTTGATAGAACATTTGACTATGTTACACCCTAATGTTTTTTTCAAGTCTTTGTGCCTTGTTTTGAGTTAGAAGCTGGAATGTGAAAATTCGCCCCATCCCGCAATGATGAAGAATCTTTTTTTTTTTAAATACTGGATACGGACTGTGATTCGGATCACCACTTAAATTGTTGTTCCTTTTGTCAAATTTCCAACATCTCCACAGAATTTCATCCAAATCCTTTCATAACTTTTTGAGTTATCCTGCTGACAAACACAGAGAGCGGTAAAAATAAAAATAAAAAACTGGAAAGATAAAGTGTGCCGTACCTTGGCCACCTTCTTCTTCTTGCGGCCGGAGGAGGTGGGGGAGGGCACAGCCACGGCGGGAGCAGCTGGTTGGACGACGGCAGGCTCGGGGGCGGGCTCAGGCTCGGGCTCAGGTTCCGGTTCGGGGGCGGCCTCAGGTTCCTCAGGTGCTGATTCTTCTGCTTCAGGCTCCTCATCAATGGTCTCCTCGGCAACCTCGGGTTCCGGAACAGGAGTGGGCGTTTCTTCAATCTCGGGTTCCTCCTCCGCCACATCCTCGACCACCTCCTCTGCCACCACCTCCTCCTCTTCCTCTTCCTCCTCAATCACCTCCTCCTTCACCTGGACGAGACAATAGGCGTGATCACAAAGACAGGGCATGCTCAAGCCGTCATAAACAATGAAATAGCATGAGCTGTAGTGTAGGCACAACACGCAGCTAATAACATGACGTGCAAGCAAACAAATACAAACTGTGTTGGAGCGCAAACCGCGGCAATAACTGATAGAAGCTCAGCTACTTCTCTCACATCTACAACAACTGATCTGATAACCTCCACTGATAAGTATGAACATTTAAACCATACGAGTTCATAATTGTCCTGACACCAATGGGCAAACGAAGGCTCTTCCTTCTGTCCCAGCAGCGAGGCAAAAAAGTGTGCAAGCGTGCCCCTCTTTCTCTCAAAAGAACCTGATGAGAGCTTCAATTTTCAATTTTCAAACTTTTGAGTTTATTCATCGTCAAAGTTAAGCACCTAGTGTCAGAGGCGATTCTAGGTTAAGTCGGGGCCCCAAGCGAAAATTCAAAAGAATGGATATTCACAACATATCACCTGTACTGTAGTTTAAAGTCTTAGCTGTTATTCACCATCTATAGCCTTGGGGGCCCCAAGCGGCTGCCTGCCTAGCCTGGAGGTTGCGCCGGCACGTGTCTATTAGAAGGTGTTGAGCAGACTTCTTTTTCATCGAAAAAAGCACTCATATAGCCTACAGGTGCATTCTCCCCCTTTCATTGCTGATAGTCCGTTAATGGCATTTCAATGATGATACGCTTAACAAGAGACGCAACAAATCATTTTACAACGTGGTTCACAAGTGGCAGGATATCGTTGTAGCGCAGACTGGTAGCGAAATTCCCATCACATGAATGAAATGTCGACCTCTTTACAACTAATGAACATTTAAAATAATATCAGTTTATATATTTTATATTTCAATGTAGCAAACTGCGATGCATTTTCCCTCTCCCTTCTGTGCCAGGGAGGCGTAGGCACAAATAAGCTAAGCTGTAGGTGCACACTCCCTTTCTCTGTCAACAGTCCGTTAATGATATTTATGTGATTAGAATATATTAAGTATTTTGTAAGTTAAGTGACTGTTAAGAGGGGGGAGGGGCGGCAGGGCAGCGTTTCCTCGGATTCCATGCATTTATACAGCGCTAGACCAGATCTGTGCTGGAGTGAATACATGGGCTCTGGCGTCTTCAAATCATTCCCCACCTGATTTTCAGTATTTTAATATAAATGAACAGTCCATTCACGATAGATATGATATAGACACAAATTAATGTCAAGTCACTCTAAAAAACCTGCTCACTAATATGATTTGGCAAAACCAAACAGGCAAACAAAGAAAGACAAACAAACAAAACAAAACAAAACAAAACAAACTAACCTCCTCCACCACCACAGGGGGCTCCACTGGCTTCCCGTTGGCCTCCTTACGCTTGGAACGGTTCTTCTTCTTCTTGCCCTGGTTATGGAATGATGGCAAGACAAGGCAAATAGTATCTATACGTCATCATCATCATCATCTTGCCCTGGGGAGTATTCTAAGAATATGGTTAAGAGAGAAACTCTACAGTAAAAAAAATCTACAGTAAGTGGTAAACCTGCTAATACATATATCTGCAGGCAAGACAAGGGTAAGTCGCGTTGGATAAGCGTCTGCGAAATGGCATGCAACATTTTACATTTACAAATTGTATTGATCATTCTTATTACTATGCCCTGGCTGGGGGAAGGGGAGTGTAGGACCAGGCAGGGCAGGTTGTGATCCCATATGGCGCATTACATACAACAAGGTAGCACACGGACGCAAGCACAAATGCACACACGCGCACCTCTTTGTCATTATATTGTCAAAATGATCATTACCGTGTGTGAGCCAGCTGCGGCCCTCATGGGGCCCAGGCTGCGTCTCTGCTGTGCCAGGGCTTCCTCATACGAGGTCTCCTTCATGGATGAATGGGGGAGGAAAGGACACATATTAGTTGGGGGATATACATATGACCTATAGAAATGGCTAAGTAAACAATCATAAAATTCATAAATCAATATGAAGTCTCATTCATGGATGAATGGGAGAGGATAGAATGTAATACGTAGTTGACCAATATACAGATATCCTACCACGCACGCACGCACGCACGCACGCACGCACGCACACACGCAGGCACGCACTAAATAAGCAAGTAGTGGTACGTACCTTCATGGAGAGGGTGGAGACCAGTGCGATGCCCAGGGCGGACACCAGCATAAAGCCTCCGAACACCATGAAGCCGAGGGTCTGGGGGTCGTACACGTCCATGGCGGCTCGAATGTCTCGTCTCGGTGCGTCTGTCCGTCTGTGAGTGCGTGTCCGTTAGTCTGTCCGTCTGCAGCTGCCCACAGCTCTCGTCCCTAGCCTGGGGAACAAAAAACAAGGCAAGGGACACATTAGCAAAGATTGGGGAGGGGGGGGGGTTGTAGCCGTAGCCTAGTGATTAAGGAGATGGACTTTAAATCAGAGAGGGTTGCCGGTTCAAAGCCCACCCTTCCACTCCCCACTACACTGCATGGCTGAATTGCCCTTGAGCAAGGAACCCAACCCCACATTGCTCCAGGGACTGTAACCAATACCCTGTAAATAACTAAGTCGCTTTGGATGAAAGCGTCAGCTAAGTGTTATGTTATGCATTTTTCAATGTGGTAGATGAGATGAGTTGCAGGACGCGTCACCAATGGAACAAAGTGGAGTCAAGTCCGGTCCCCTAATTGTGTGACCTGACTTTCCATTGAACTCCATTCATTCTGCAAGTCTCCTAAAGGGGGCATGGCTGCCATAGGACTGGAGCTTAGAGTCTTGTGTCATATTTATCCCAGAAGAAACCACTAAAGAATCGTCTCCACCTCATCCATCATCTCTGACATTAGTTTTGTTGATCACGTCCATCTGTGTGCGTGTCTGCGTGCGTGTCTGCGTGCCTGTCTGCGTGCCTGTCTGCCTGCCTGTCTGTCTGTCTGTCTGCCTGTCTGCCTGCCTGTCTGTCTGTCTGCCTGTCTGTCTGTCTGCCTGTCTGTCTGTCTGTCTGTCTGTCTGTCTGTCTGTCTGTCTGCCTGCCTGCCTGCCTGCCTGTCTGCCTGCCTGTCTGTCTGTCTGTCTGTCTGTCTGTCTGTCTGTCTGTCTGTCTGTCTGTCTGCGCTCATATACCTCGCCTGAAAAATGAAAGCAAGGTAAGAGACATACTGTATTAGCCCATCCGGTCTTTTTTTTTGAGGCCGCGACCGGGACTCCAGCCTGAGCCCATTTCCCACTCTCCATTTAACCCAAGACGTCCAATAAAAGCAATAGACGTGTTTTTATTTCAGCTCGTCCATCTCACCACACCCCTCATCGCGATCCTCCAAAATACAAACAAGGAACGAGACACAGAAGTTCAAGTTATCCATCTGCCTGCATTTTTAGCAGACCAGAGACACAACAGTTCAGCCCGTCTGCACCCGTCTGTCTCACACCTCTCATCATCCCTAGCCTGCACACGCAGGCAGACAGGCTGGCAGGCCTACATGCACACTTGGGCAGAAAACAAAAAAAAACAATTGGGCAGAGGCACATTAGCTCAGCTGGTCTTTCCGCCCATTTGTGTGAATTTCAAGCCACAAGAGACATTTGACACGTACTCCCCCTCCAGACGTGCATGCACGCACACGTGTACGTTCAGCAACGCTCCACGATCACGTCTACAATGGAGTCCACTCAGCTTGGGAATCTAGTGGGTACAGCAAGTCAAGTGCACTGGAACATCGCAATGGAATTTCCTCCAAACCCAGAAGTGTGATGACCTCACTTCCTGCCTGATGACTGGCCCACTGGAATAATGAAATCACTTCCTGTCTGGGGCACAGAAGTACAACGTTAGACTAGGGGTGGCACCGCCCCTTTATTCATGGCAATACAGGCCATTATGTGCACTGTAGATAGACTTGAACAATATAAATGAATGGAGAAGGGTTGCATTGACTGAGGAGCACAGGTCTACCTAGGCTACCTACAGAAGATGGAGATTGCCCTTAGCATTTTCCAGAACTGTCGCACACTGCCATGCCACCTCTAGGCTACTCATTGGTCATATTTGCAGTAGGCAATTGATGGTTACTTGGCTATCCCATAAGGCTGCCAGAATTCGACAACTGTAAGGCCATTGGTCATTAGCGACATGCCCGGCGACCCATCAGTAAATGATAGCAGGACTCTAAATTAACACCAACCAAATGCTGGTGAAATTGATTTGGCTGGTAGAAAAGACCAACTTACTAGCCACGTTGACCCATTACTGAGTGTCTGTGAAGCTAATAAGATTAGCATCTACTACCCATTTTGGCCCGTGATGGGGGAGGGGCTTCATTTTGAGCCCTGAATGATGGTGCTGTAGTACAGCTCCAGGCCACTTTATTAGAATACCACTTTGTCTTAATCACTGCCATAATGCATTTAACATTGAAGTCAATGGCAAAGGCGTTGCATGGGAGTTATGGAAGCCCAGATATCCTATCAGCTGTTCTTGTTTGTTGATCTGGTGACCCACAGTGGGCAGTCATGGCTAAGCGGTTAGGGCATCAGACTTGCATCCCAGAGGTTGCCGGTATAACTCCCGACCCGCCAGGTTGGTGGGGGGAGTAATCAACCAGTGCTCTCCCCCATCCTCCTCCATGACTGAGGTACCCTGAGCATGGTACCGTCCCACCGCACTGCTCCCCATGGGGCGCCACTGAGGGCTGCCCCCTTGCACGGGTGAGGCATAAATGCAATTTCATTATCTGCAGTGTTCACTTGTGTGCTGTGGAGTGCTGTGTCACAATGACAATGGGAGTTGGAGTTTCCCAATGGGCTTTCTTTCACACTTCACTCTTCAATATACCCTGCAGATTTCCATGCCACGCTTTGGTGCTTTGGTGGTATGGACTTTCTAATGCACCAGAAATAAAACCCCATTGAAAAATTAAAAATAAACAAATGAATGATTGGAATAGTTCAAAATGTGGGCAATGAATCCATAACCCATGACAGGTTAACATCATTGATGGAATTATGGGAAAAAAAAACATTTTCTCATGATATTCTAATAGGGTGGCCTGGAGCTGCATGTCCAATGGCTGCTTACTAGTGCCTGGCTTTCTACATAAACTACTAGTCAGGGTGCCAAGTGCAGGTAAGTAGACAGTGTCTACCACAGGTTGCAGATGCAGCCCATGGAGGCCTTTCTAATATGCAGACTGCAGTCCTCCCTTGCTCCCTTGCATGCTTGTGGCCTCATGATGACATCCCTGATGACAGAAGTATATTTCAATATCTTACAAAAGCGCAAATCTAATGTCATTTTCTCATTTGAAAAACGGGATGGTGAATGAAAAATAGTCCCCCAAAAGTTGTTGTGGCACTGGCTAGGCTGACAGCGGGGAATCTTTATCGTGTTCTCCACAGAGGCAGGGTGGCAGCGAAACGCAAGGCCACCAGCACAGACCGAGGACGGCAGCAGAGATTCTTTAAGTATATAGAGATATGCCAATTTAATAGGTTGCTATGGGCACCTAACGTGACCAGGTTCCGGTCTGCCTAAAGTGGCGTGTCATAATACTCCTAGCATTGAATAGAACAGTCCTTAGGTCTGCCTAAAGG
>NC_085857.1:53748045-53758045 GCF_034702125.1 Engraulis encrasicolus
CCCTGGTACAGAAAAAAGTTGTCGTGCGCTATGGTCCATAAAACGCACACGCCCCCCGGATTCAATCTCTGCACGGATCGCGTCAAATGTTGTTCCATAAATTCGCTTCAACATAAACGTCACCAGCGACAGTGACAATGGATATAGCATTGTTCAAAACGTGCCACAGGTGGTTTGGGGAAGACGCATAACATGACTACCCAAACTTCGAGTCTCTGTCTCGTCCATGTTCCAGCAAAAAAAAACAGTCCCAATGGGAAATAAAACAATATTTGTATAGCGCATGGATACGATCGTGTCTGTAAGGACAAGTTGTGTTAGTCAAGAGTGAAACCTGTAGACAAGCATTGTCCTTAACTTATAAGGGGGGCAAACAATGCGAAGGAGACGAAGAAGTGACGAGTGAGTCTCTCTCTCCTCGGCAAGAACTTTATGTACAGACACACTCCACAGTTTGACGACTGCCATTCATCCAAGTTGTGTCAGTCAAATGAGTTAGGTTGTAGGCTTGACAAGCACTGTGGGTTTAACGTAAGGGGGACACAATGCGAAGGAGACGAAGACGTGACCAGTGAGTCTCTCTCCCTCTCTCTTCGGCAAGAACTTTCTGTACAGACTCCACAGTTCACAATTAACCCTCTGTGCCGTGGCATACCTGTTACGTAATGACGCTGCTGGAGAAAGCGTGCGTGCGAGCGAGCGCTGCGAGACCCCTACAGCTACAGGCCTGGTCAGCATAAGCCACCAACAACCCCCTCGAGGCGGACAACACGGCAGCATTGCAACAAAATCATACACAATTAGCGTGAAACAGAAACAGTGAGTCAGTATCAGGCGTGCGTTATTGAATGGCTGCGCGCGGTGTTTCGGCTATGGATTGGCGAGACCGTCTGCTATCCAACCAGCCAGCCAGTCAGTCAGTCAGTCCTACACTCGCCAGTGCTAGTAACTGCTCCTCTTCTATCTACACAGCCTATACTCTATTTTAAGCATAGCTGGATATCAAGTTCAAAGCAGCCAAAACGGAAAGAGAGGGGAAGAAGACGGGGTGAATGCGTAAAATGCGTTAAAAGTCCCCCAGAAGTGGTCCATGGATAGAGGCCTAATCACCCTCAGTTCTTCTGTTGACACTTTTTATTTCCCCATCAGTCAGCCTACAGGCCAACCCACTATCATAACCACTAGGCTGCCTTATCAATTAATGCGCGGCCCTAGTCATTATTTAAATGGTGCACAGGCAGCCAGCCCACGGATAAACCACTGCAGGTGAGGATCTACAGCCACGCAGAGGGGACAGATATCTAAAAATCAAAGTCACTTCACTGAGGTAGGCTATCATGTCGTGGAATCCCATAAGCCAACCGCAACAACATGTCTTTGGGGGCAGAACTCCCTTTCCTACAAGTTACACACTTTGGTGTTCAACTTGTGTAACGTAAACTAGCATGTAGACGCCGCCTCTTTAACTCGTATAGAACTAAAGGTTTCGTGGTGTAAAAAGTTACTTTCAACGACCAGCCAGACTTCGGCATGGAGGAGGGGGGGTCGGCATGTAGAACTTATGGTGAATCATCTTTTCGAGGAAGACCTTGGAGAAAGTCAGACAAACTTCTTAGGGACCTTTTCGATATGAATGTTTCCTCAGTGTGCTTCCACACTCAGCAGGCGCACACATGCAACCCGTAGGCAACCACCATTGCTTAGACTGAACTTCCATCTCAAACAAAATCTTATTTATGTTTTTCCAAAATTTTCCCAAATTGGAGATAGACATGGAAAAAATGTGTGTCTTACTTACCCCTGCCTCCGTGATCCAGTGAATGGAGTCGTGGCACTTTCTCCGGGCTGGCGCAGCGCCCACCCCCGTGGACCAAATTCTAATGCATTCGGAGAAATCCCATTGGTGGAAACGGACATCCGTCAGTGGCATTTAAACCAACCGCGAACGGTCAGCGCGCGCCGCGTGCTGTCGGGTGAAGGGAAGAGAAGCAAAGTGTGCGTTGAGGTGCGAGAGAGGGGTTTCTTTTCTGCTTTGGGACATGTAGTCCAAAACCGTTCTGTGGCTGGCTGGCTACAGACCTCCATCCCCCATCCATAGTTTAAATCCCCACAGACACCGACAGTAGGCCTACTGCTTAAATTTTGCACTCCGTTTAACACTTGAGTGGAACCAGCATAGGCTATAGTGTTAAATTTTACTCACTTACTGAAGAGTCAACTTTAACACTTCTGTATTTGCTCCTACTATCAGGGCCACTGGCAGCTTGTGTTGGGTCCAGGACAGAGTCATATGAATGGGCCCCACATCAATGTAATGAAAAGTCGATTTTGGGCCCCCTGTCTCCCTGGACCAAGGACAACTGACCCCTTTGCCCCCCCCCCGGCTTCCCTGCCTACCATTTATTGTTAAATCAACATTACAAAGATTAACTGTGTACTTGGATCAAAATTAGGATTCAATTATTGTTTGAAGTTGTTGATAATGCTTCCATAATCAGAGAGTGAGAGCTGTGCCAACAAACAAACATGTTCTATTGACACAGTAGTAGTCGTGGAGATAGTGTGGCAGGCTGGCACCGACACAACACATAAGCACACACACACACACACACATATACGCACGCACACACACACACACACACACACACACACACACACACACACACACACACACACACACACACACACACACACACACACACACACACACACACACTAGCAATCACAAAACATCACACACACACACACACACACACACACACACACACACACACACACACACACACACACACACACACACACACACACACACACACACACACACACACACACACACACACACACACAATCATCACAAATTGTGATGCACAAAATATATCCCACATGCACAGACTGCGTCCGTACACACACTCTTTCTCTCCCTCTCTCTCTCTCTCTCTCTCTCTCTCTCTCTCTCTCTCTCTCTCTCTCTCTCTCTCTCTCTCTCTCGCTCTCTCTCTCTCAGACACACACACACCACAGTTGAACAAACATGAGATGGGTGCATCTGGCCATTTTCCGTCACGGCAGCTGTCCCATCTCTCTACCAGCCAGCACACACACACACACACACACACACACACACACACACACACACACACACACACACACACACACACACACACACACGCTCGCGCACACACACACACGTCTCACTACAGCCAGCCGTGTTCGAGTTTCAAACGGCCAAATCTCGTTGATCAACGTCTGTCCGCACCAGGCAGGGGGTCTCCAGTCATCCTTGGTCTGAGGGTTACCCAAACGATGAGAGTTTAGAACCGAGGGTTACTTGCTATCTATTGGACCGGGCCATGGCTAAAACGGTTAGGGTTTCTCAACAGGGGCGGTACAGCCCCCCAAGGGACGTTGGGGAGCTCTAGGGGGCGTTGAGAAGGATACTGCTGAAAGGGGGAGGGGCTTAGTTGCCATTGGGGGGCAGTGGTGAAGGGGGCGTTGGGAGGCTTGTGATGAGGGCAAGGGGGCGTTTGTTCAAAAAAGGTTGATAATCACTTGGTTAGGGCATTAACTGGGTACCCGGGTTCGATTCCAGCCTAATGTCTCTCTCACACTCGCTCACACTCAACGGGGCCCTATAGCTGTTTGAGCCATGGCCGATGCCAAAAGATGTTTTAACCCTAAAGCGACCGACTGGGGTCATTTATGACCCCGGGTACATCTGCCCTACAAAGCAAAAAGGCAGTAACTGCACAGAGCACTAAACTGAGAAAAATGACCTTAAAGTTTTCTTGTTGGCCAGCCCAAGTAGTTGTAGGTAGATTATTGGACATGAGGCAGTATTGTTACTCCATATAACCTTATTCTTTGCAGATATTAGTAATTTTAATATTTTTATTTAATTTCATATTTTCATACACCATTTCTGCAATTTTCATCAGAAAAACTTGTCCTTCTATGAGTTTTTCAATACATATATTGTGCATGTTGTGAGTATTGGACCATCTATAGCAGGGGTGCTCAACTAGAAACTGAAAAGGTCCACTCGCCAAATTTCGTATGTTTCCAGGGTCCAAAAAAGTCGCACGGACCGATGCAGAAAATAGCCTCACTCGCTGGCCGCACTGGCCTCTTGCTCACTCACTGAGTTGTCATAGTGATGATGCTTTTATTTGTCATAAGACTGGCTTCACAGAAATAGCCTACACCTATAGATCGCATGGCAGCGAAATCTCATGTAGGCGTATAATTTATACATAAATTAAATATTGATGGGTTAAATACAGATGGATTTTGTCTTGGTCCGGATGACATTGCATTTGGGTCCGCATGCGGACCTGGGTCCGCCAGTTGAGCACCCCTGATCTATATGGTCCATCTATGGTCCATCTATATACACAGAGGAATGTCATTGTTTCTGACTATGCAGCACATAGGCTACTTTTGATCTCAAAATACGTTTTATGTAAACTTATTCTTCTTAATGTGTTTTTTGTACATTTATTTCCCTTTTTGTCTATATGTTTGTCTGTGTCTGTAACTATATGTATGCTGCCATTTTGACCAGGACTCCCTGGCAGAAGAGACTGTAGTCTCAATAGGACAATGGGACAATCAATGGGACAAATGGGACTAAATAAAGGATAAATAAAAATGGGATTTATAATCAAAACACCTGGGCCCAGAGAGGATCCATGAGATACTCAACATTATAATGTCCATTGTTGTTGTAATTTTCAAACTCTAGTTTTTGTATTTTGTGTCTTGGGGCAGGCCATGGTCAGCAGACCTAAAATATTCATAATATAAACATTTATAGCATTCAAATATAATATATTATATAAATAAACAGGACACCACCGCGATAGCCAACCAAGCATATTGTGAGGGCACCCAGGTAGCATTTCCTCTGTTATTGCTCCATATTTGTTGATATCATGGCAGAGTGGTCCTAGACACATGATGAGAATATTAAATGGAAGTCATCCTGATGAACAACAAGAGAGGACATAAGTCATCAGTGTAGAAATCAATGGCGCTTTTAGAATTTTAGAATTATTATATGGCTGTACAAAGGCTCAATCATCAGTTGAATCAGTTATTTGCTCTAATACAAGACACCTTTTCACAGCTACAATGTCCAGAAAAAGTTTCAGATAAATTCTGAGTGTGCATAAGCTTATGTTTGAGACATGGTTTTGTCTATGCAAATTACCATATTCTCTGATCTTGTGATTTCATGAACCCAGAAATGTTGAGTACCCTAAAGGTTTATTGCAGAAATATCATCTATGGGCCTAATGGATAGAATTTAGCTTGGTTTCTCAAAGTTTCACAATTTCCATAATTAGCATAAATATACTGTATTATTATGGTAAGACTACTACAAGTGAATGGGCTAAAACATAGAAATGATAGATATCACCATGAAACTTTCTCAGTTGATTACTGATGATGAGAGAAGAAAAAAATGTATTGGATGTTTTTTTGTATTTTGATGTTTACATAATGCAAATGAGGGCATACATCATATTTAGCATATGTAAGTTTGACTAATTTTTAGCAAAACAATAAAATGTTTTAGATGAGGGACAAGTATGTGCAAGATGTAAATAAATTTGAATGAACCCCCAAAAATAATTTATATAGTGGTATTTCTATATAAACTCCTTGGGGTCATAAATGACCCCGCTCGGTCAGATTAGTCGCAAAAACAGGCCGGTCGCTTGAGGGTTAAGACCTTTTTGCAGGGCCTATGTTACCTTACTGTCACCAAAATGGCAATGAGAAATCTTAATCTGTGATGTCATAGCAATGTTTTTATGATATAGTTGAGTCTTTTCAGCAAAAAGTGAACGCTGGCGGGCCCATCTGCGCATAGAGGGTACGTACGGCTTTAATTAGAGTTTGAGGGTGTGACAGGACGCAATGGGAGGGCAACAGAGAAGAATCGGGAAAAGACCGGTGAGCTTAGAGCTTGGTGAGCCAGTTGAACAGTGAGTAATACAAAAGGACCAATTTTTGAAACAGCTCAGTAACGATACTCACGTGGCAAGAGAAAAAGTTCTGCAATTTGATGGGCAATTATGATTACATTAGACCTATATTAGATTACACTAGCTTTATCCAAACCGCATTACAGGTAGATACAGGGCATTGTATAAAGATACCGTCCCTGGAGAAAAGTGGGGTTGGTTGTCTCGTTCAAAGGCACTTCAGCGATGGACCAAGGGGAGAGGTAATGGTGGGACTTGAACCTGCAACCCTCTGACCTGAAGTATAACCACTGGACGCGGCCTCCCACTTTTTTACACACAATTATGAGGGGGTCCTCGAAAGGTGTTCTGGTCTGTTATGGGTGCATGGCCCCAAAACATTGAGAACCCCTGTGTGCAGTCCAAGTCCAATCAACCACAAAGTTTTAATCTGTAGGCCTACATAATCTTTCACCTGTACCAAATCATCTACCTGCATGAGACGATGAGTTCGCACCAGTTTGATCGTTGCACATGACATAGCAGTAAAAACTCATTTAAATGGTGTGGGACAACCATTGAGAGTAAATAGAATGGAGGCCAAAATTCTATTTCATTGTTGAAGCCAAGTTGGAGCCAAGGTTGGACCCAAAAAGACCAAAAAATGGCCAAATCCCATTCATTCCTATGAGAGACATAAAACCCTGTATCTCCCTTAAATGCCACTCCAGGGGGATCATTTTTCGCTCAACTAGTAGGTCCCCTTGCTCTCCAACTTACCAGGGTGGTGATTTTTTTGTGGTGATGTTTTATTTTAGAGAGATATTAAAAGTTAAATTGACCAATGAGCATCAGAACATGGTTTGATTGACCGTTAGAAGTCTTGTTGTTGTCCAATCAGCACCTGTGTTTGGCGTTGCTAAGGTGGAATGTAAGTTGGAATGTTCCCAAATCTGGCTTCAAAGCGTTGAATGGCAAATAGCGTTGATTTGGCGTCCATTCTATTTACTGTCAATGGGGACAACCAATCTCTACACACAATGTACATGTATGGGGGCAGCAATGTCCTAGTGGTTAGGGAGGTGAACGTAAGCTCATCTCAAAAGGTTGCTGGTTGGATTCCCCACCCTTACCTCTCCATACACCTCCATCCATGGCTGAAGACTAGAGTCCTTGGGCAAGGCGCATATCAATCAATCAATCAATCAATCAATCAATCAATCAATCAATCAATCAATCAATCAATCAATCAATTGAAATGTACTTATAAAGCACAATATCACAACTATAGTTGATTCAAAGTGCTTTCAAATATGCATAAGCTTGCACCTTCCCACACCAGCTCTGGAGGCTGCCAAGAAGTCTGGGGTTCACATAATAAAGTGTTCACACACACACACACACACACACACACACACACACACACACACACACACACACACACACACACACACACACACACACACACACACACACACACACACACACACACACACACACACACACACACAGAAATAATAATCCTACATTAGATACTAGGCCTTACACCACATTGCTCAAAGGACTGTAACCAACACCCCGTAAGCAACTATAAATCATTTTGGATAAAAGTGTCATAAGTGTAATGCAATGTAATGTGATATGCTACATCAAACCCAACTTCGTCACATTCAGGTGTCTGCTGACCATAGCAGTTAAGGATAGGTAAGCGGTTAGGGCGTCAGACTTGTAGCCCAAAGGTTGCCGATTCGACTCTCGACCCGCCAGGTTGGAGTGGGGGAGTAATTAACCAGTGCTCTCCACCATCCTCCTCCTGGACTGAGGTACCCTGAGCATGGTACTGTCCTGCCACACTGCTCCCTTTCGGGCGCCATTGGGGGCTGCCTCCTTGCACGGGTGAGGCATGAATGCAATTTTGTTGTGTGCAGTGTTAACTTGTGTGCAGTGGAGAGCTGTGTCACAATGACAATGGGAGTTGGAGTGTCTCAGTTGGGCTTTCACTTCACATTCTGCCCAGCAGAGCTGTTGTTTATGGTATGGATGGTGAGGAGGTGGTCTGTACCACTTTTGAGATTATTTCCAAGTGCCCCCTCCATTTTATCACAAAGATATTAACCCAGACAATTTGCCCCTGGGTACGGGTATTCATTTAATCGTCTACGGGTATCAGACTTGTACGAAATTCCGAATTGAATGAATTGAAATTCACAGTAATGCCATAATATGAACACGAGGTGGTGGTGTTCTATGTACTCTAAATGGGTGGTGTAGATTAAATTCAAAGAAATTCAAGGTAATGGCACCACCCACTGTTCGTATTATGGAATTACTTTGAATTTCAATTCATTCAATTCGGAATTTCGAACAAGCCTGACGGGTATTGACTATTTAGATAGTTTGTAACTGTGACAGTAGGCTATGTAATATCTGTAAAAATGAAACTCGCCAAGACCTGCCTGCCCTTTGTTTTACACAAGTAAAATATTGATTACGAAAAAAGAAAATTAAGAATTGTATGTGCTACAGCTGTGTCCACCTTTATCATCCTGTCGGGGAAATTGTGTTTGTACTTAACACCTGGGTTATGTTAATGCAGTGGTTCTAAACCTTTTTTTTAACAAACGACACCTCATCCTACGCCTCCCAACGCCCCCCTGACATCATCATAAGCCTGCAAACGCCCCCTTACTATGTAAAAATGTAAATGGACTAATGCCGCCAATGACTAAGCACACCCCTCCCCACCTAGTTGTATCCTTCCCAACGCCCCCCTAGAGCTCCCAAACGCCCCCTGCGAGGCTGTACCACCCCTGTTGAGACACACTATGCTAATGGATATCAATTTCCATCAATAGTGTTTCCACTAATATTGCTAGAAAACCAATTGTTAGGCTAAGGCTATAGATGGGGTGGTCACGGAAATATTCTCAAGTCCAAAAGGGGGTCCCCGCTGAAAAAGATTGGGAACTACACCATTGCTGCCCAGGCATCATTCATTTCTCCCCTGTCAATAAATGATACTCTACTCTCTCAGGTTTTCTTATTGAGAGAGTAGCTACTTTGTTGATCCCCTGAAGGAAATTAAAGGGATTATCCACAGTCAAATTTATTGGGATTTTCCCCCCCCTAAAATCATGTGAATTGGATGTCTCATTGGTCAGTTTCAAATGTGTCTTTTAAAAGTTTTCTGTTTTGTTCCCAACTCTTAGGTGCTCACTTCTCGCAACCCACCACCTCCCCAGCTCCACCTTGTTGTGTAGGCTTCTCCTTGCCATGGTGCCTGATAGGCTATGGGAATTATTTACTAATCTTAAATAAGTTGCATTTTCTACGCTGCTGCTGTCCCCTGAATCTCTGCTTTCCTTGCTCATGAAAAACCAGGGGACTTCTCTGAACAGAGCCTTACAGGCAAAAATCTACAGTAATTCAATTCAATTCTGTTTAATAAAGAAATTGCATACAGAAATTCTGGTCTTCTGTTTCTTGCACTGGACCTGAAATAAATAACAATAGTCTGACAACACATGGTGCCAAAAGAACAATATCCTTAAAACATTCAGCATAAATGAAAAAGTGACATCAAACAGTTGTTTGACAACAAATCTAGGCCAGTTTTCAACCTCAGTGAACTTTTGGCGAACCAGTTCAAAGGTGTGTCACCGTGGAGAATGGGGTAGAGAGAGAGAGAGAGAGAGAGAGAGAGAGAGAGATAGAGAGAGAGAGAGAGAGAGAGAGAGAGAGAGAGAGAGAGAGAGAGAGATGGGGTAGAATGAGAGAAATGATTTCAGATCAGAATCGAACCCAGCTCCCCAGGTAAATAATGTTGTGCACTGAGCTATGCCGCCCTCATTCAGTTATAGGCCTACAGTATATACATATGTGCCTATGTATTGTTGAAGTTCACCGTCTTGGTCTACACTTCTTGCATGTTCAAAATCCGAGTCAAAGGAATCAAAAACTCCAAAAGCCAAATTAATCTATTTATTTTCTAAAATTACCAAATAACAAAATGACCACCACTGGTAATATCC
>NC_085857.1:53763045-53800545 GCF_034702125.1 Engraulis encrasicolus
ACTAGGTGGTGGTGTTCTATGTACCCTAAATGGGTGGTGTAGATTAAATTCAAAGAAATTCAAGGTATGACACCACCTAGTGTATTATGGAATTACTTTGAATTTCAATTCAATTCGGAATTTCGTACAAACCTGCTGTGCACTTCGTAGTGATGTTGGCTATGGTTAATGTCTACGATTGTAAGTCACTTTAAAAAAAGCGTCTGCCAAATGCAATGTGGAATGTAAAGGTGTCTTCGTGGGCTCAGTTGCAGATGGGGGTTATTAGTTCATTTTGCAGTGGGGACGATGGCAGGTTTATGATGAGGTCCAGGGGGCACTAATTACATTACATTACATTGCATTTAGCTAACGCTTTCATTTATTCAAAGCGACTTACAACTATTTACAGTCCCTGGAGCTATGTGGGGTAAGGTGCCTTGCTCAAGGGCACTTCAGCCATGGATAGAGATGTAGGGAGAGGTCAAGGGGGATTTGAACCGGCAACCCCTAGATTGAAAGACCAACTCTCTAATCACTATGCCACGGCTGCCCATAATTTAAAAAAAAACAAAACTGTGAAGCGCTAGGATAAAGGAAGAGCAGAAGAAGATGAGAGGAAGACACTCAGATCACACACTTGTTGTGCACTCCGGGCACTATGTTTCAGTGCGTAGAGTGCTCACACTGAAATGTTTGGTAAGTTCAGTGCACTGAAAATTCCCGGATGATGCCCTAACAACGGCCAAAAATGCAGTGCTAGAACGATGGACACTGCACGGACTAAACGGCCGCCATGTTGTTAATGAAACGTAAAAAACGTGGCGTTCAGTTCAGTAGAGTTTGGTCAGCTGAGACACCAACCTTTTCATGCCAAGCCAAGTACATACAGAAAAATGTATGTGACATAGTTGCCATTTGCTGTGAAGGAAATGCAAATACAAGCACTGGCGCTGTGCAATGTAAACAGTAGCCAACCAATATTATCGTGCACTTGTGCACTGACACAAGTGCACGATATGAGACACAAGGAAAGAAAAGGAGGAGGAGGAGTGCAGAGGAAAAGACTCTGGCAGAAGATGTGAATGAATGTGCCTTTCTTCTCTCCTGTGATGCACACACACACACACACACACACACACACACACACACACACACACACACACACACACACACACACACACACACACACACACACACACACACGTGCAAATACTTCAGTGCAGACAGACATATAGCAACCACATGTCTTACTGAGAGAGAGAGAGAGAGAGAGAGAGAGAGAGAGAGAGAGAGAGATAGAGAAAGGAGAGACAGAACATTTTGTACAGCAGTGAGAAAACTTCCTCCTTGTGTGTATTGGTGGGGAAGACTTTTTTCTCTCAGACATTTTTCTTCACTCTAAACAGGGATTAAACTTTTTTCACAACTCAACCAGAACCGTCCCGAAAATCATTGTGAACCCTCCCCAATTTTCCCAAAAATATTTCACATGAATTGGTTACTGCAACTGTGTTATTGAAATATTGTTAAAGTAATAGGCCTATCACTGACTGGAGGTGTACTGCTTAGGCGCATACATTGCACAATGGCAGCAACGTGTTGGGCATCAACCAGAACATCTATAGCAGTGATGCTGGTGCCGGGGTCAGGGGGCAGATTTTTTCAAGAGAGAAAAAATAAATGGCATTGGTACTACAGTAGCTTCACAATGAGGCTTAGGCCTACAATCTCATGGTTAAGTAAATAATTTTACCCTTTGAAATAATATCATTGTTCTATCCATCGTAGTCTACATTTATTTAGAAATGAAACAAAATAGATTGGAGCCAACAAAACTCATTTCCTATACATTTGAATGACTTTTACAATAAGGATTTGTTCCTGGGGGACATATCCGTGCAAACACCACCACCCCCCACCCCCTGGACACACTCACATGTATTGTAGACAATACAGAAAATGGGCCAAATGTGTTAAATAGTCGCCATACTCAAATGACAGGCACTTCCACTTTGTTTTCATTAGGTCTATTAATTTATTTTTATTTTTTCCTCATTTTTATTTTATTTTGAAATGCATTCTACCTCTTTTTCTTATTTTAAAAGAGTTGTTTATTTATTTATTTATTTATTTATTTTATTTCCATTTTATTTTTGCATTTTAATTATTCTCCTATTGTTAATTCACTGAAGCTTTGTTATACTGTCTCTACTGTTGTGTATTTGTTTTGATTGTAAAGTGTCCTTGGGTATTTTGAGAGGCGCTCAAAATAAAATGTAGTATTATAATTACATCTAACAACACACTTGAGTGTAGGCTAATTCATCAATCAGCATTTTTAGGCATGATACTGACTGTGAACCCAAGCAGGCAGTTCGATTTTTCGTTGCTCCACCTACTTTGTCTGCAAAATCGTCGGTTCGGAGATTGATTAATTCGGCCTATGTTTAGTTCTGCAGCGTACAAATGGCGGGAGCAGCCCCTGCGCTGTGAGCTGTAGTTGCTTGGTTTACATAATTTCTTCTGTGTGATTTATAAACAATCAAACTTTCCAAATAACTGACGCGCATTGGCTACTATGTCAGTGTTTCGCCGTAAACAGGTATGATATGTAAACATTACGTTGCTACTAAGCATTATTTCAGTCTTTGAATCGCCCCTGGCTCCGATAGGCTACAATGTGACTGAACTTCGACACATGTATAACGTACGTACAGGACATTTTCCCAATAAGACGATGTAACTTTGAGGCGATTACTAAGGACAGACGAAACAGTCTTGCTGGCTACGTTGTTTCGTTTTTGAACGCTATAATTACTTCATATTTATCAACACATGTCACCAACAGCAGCGTTGTTGCTATGGTGCAGAACTTCCACGGCAAACCACCCATTTCACACCTTTCCTACCTCACTTTCTGCCCAACGCTATGCTAGATTCTAAACCTGACTAACGAGACCGAGGGAGAAGAAGATCATGGGGGTCCGATGAAGACGAGGACACAGGCCCGGTTGGAGTACAGGGGCAGCCGGAGATTGACAAGGCAGGTCCCCGTGTTCTTGAAATTCAAGTGAAGGGTAGTTGTTATAATGAGTAATAAGTGTCAGGGCGACTTGATCAGCAGGCTATGGCAAATGGCTGTGCTCTGTGGGTAGTCAACATGGGTAGCCTACATGTGGTTCATGTCAGTGTTGGTGGTCGACTACAGCCATGGGGATTTAAATGTCCAGTATTCAGTAGTCTTTCATTGTCAAGTTACGCTCATGCGGCCTATTAAAAATGTGATATTTTCATGGGTATTTACTTGGTAATACTGTAATAACGCAGTCTTTACTAGGATGACCATTATTACAACAGCCACATTTTGCAGCCAAAGACATTGATATTGACCTATGACTGGTCATTGAAAGCTGTGGACATAGTTTCTCTATCCACCTACTCATGAATCATGATGACTACTTAGCAATATGATGGTGGTATGTACATTAATGTTAATTTGTGAATGTTCAGCAGAAATTCCCGAAATAAAGTAAGAAAAGAAGACACTGCTTTAAATCAAAGATGTAATTTGAATATTGCAGGAATACTAACTCTCTTCTAATGGCTTTTTTTTGGGCTCAGTTGTCAGTTGGTACAACAACAGCCAGTGCCCATCAACTCATTAGTAATTGGTAAATAATATATGGCAAAGAACGATGATCCACTAAAAACGAACAAACAAACAAACAAAAAATCACGCTTGGTGGCATTAGCGGCTGTTGAATTGCCCTGATGTGTGCTAAACATCATTGACCCATGTATTAGAGAATATAGGGAGGCCACTAATTGCGGTGTTTTTTGTTTTTCTCTGTAGAAGTCAAGGGCCTGTGGAAGAACCCCCTCCCCGGTGAGTGTCACACCCCTGGCTAGTAGCAGTACATATTTCTGTACATTACATTACACGTAAGAGTCTTAAAATGGTCAAGTTCTATGAATACAGCTAGCGAGTGGTCATTGCATGTGTACTTATTGCCCCCAGGAGGAGGAGAGGAAAGGCAGAGTCCAAGCAGCCACTCAGGAAGAGAAGCAAGCCAAAGAAGAATGAGGTGAGTGTGAAAGGCGGGGGGCCAACTCAGGCTTGGTAGTGCAGGTGGATATGTCAGAAAAAAGAGGTTTAGGAACATTTCATATAGATTTTTCCAAATTGTGTTTTTTATCAACTACAAACCCCATAGTCTTCAAATCCACCTGTTTCCATTTTTTTTCCCGAAGTGGAAACGCCCGAAATCCAAGATGGCGGATATGCAGTCAGATTCTGACACAATTGAATGTAATGGAAGGACACATGTCATATACTTTTTTGAATTGGTGTTTTTTAGCATCTCTTGGACCCCCTGAATACAAAACTACCTGATTCTATTTCCCCCCTTCATTTTTAGAACCAAAATCCAAGATGGCTGACATAACATATAGCAAAAATGACATGTTTGGTGTTTTGAGGTCTCTAAAGTCAGTGGTTTTTCCTTGTATTTTTAATATTCTTGATGTATACAGGACCGTTCAGTCAGTCATTACATGAACTTTTTCAAAAATCATTTAAAATTTATAAAAATTCAACATGACATCTAGAAAACGATTGCGCACCTCTCTAGTGTATATGGCCAGCTAATGTGTCTCATCCCAAATCTGAGCAGGCGCGGAGTGGCCGTCGGGAGATCGGGGACTTGTCCCGGTGGGCCGCGGCCGTGAAATGTAATAATGCGGCTGCACTGCGTTGTTGACCGGCCCTGAAGTTTTAAGATTTTAGTTATAAGCACTGACTTCCCACTTTCCACTTCCCTGTATTTTACCTTAGCTGACTAGCCAGTATTTATACCGTATACCAGACGGCAATACCTCACTGACGGTGTCAAACAGTAAATTGGCCACACCCCTTCTCTACTGATCATTTTCATACACCGTAGATCGCGGAAGTTTACAAGATCTTAGTAACACAGTTTCGTTTTCAGTATTTGAAGAACCTGTGATATGTATATTGGTTACCAAAGGATGGAAATATTAATAAATTATGATTTATTTTCCGATTTCCACACGACTGTTACAGTTTACAGTCTTTCCAGTCCAGATTCACTTGCTCTGTGGTTATTGACTTGGGTTACGAACAGACTCCACCAAGTGGTAAGGAAGAGAACTGCACCTAACAGGGTTTTGGGTTTTGTTTTGATTTGTTAGACCTACCAGTATATCTCCTTATAGTCGAAATAATATTATTATCATACATATATTTATATGTGGTACATTTAGGATGTAGCCTATGTCTGAAGAAATGGAACAAAATAATTACCACACAAGATTCTGATGTGACCAGTGCTGGGTGTGTAGGCTAAGCTGTGGATTAAAGTAGAGTGATTGCAAGAAACAAAGACATTTGCTGCGACGAAGACAGCGTTTTAAGGTAGGCCTACACCGTTTGGTTATACATTTTGTTGACTTATGGTTGTGGTTTGAAGTAGCTAGGTTTGGCTTATTTGCTGCATGGTGGGTTTATTGCACAATGTAGACAGACTTTTTGTAAGCTATAGGCTACTATACTATATTTTGTAAGCCTATTCTTCTAAAAATCCCCACACTCAAAACTTTGTGCCCATGCTCATCCTGTCCTCCTTAAACGATATTTCAATTTCAAACTGTCAAAATGACAGTGGAGTGCACATTTGCATGGAACAGTAGCGTGATGTAGCCTAACCTAGTAGGCCTATGAATGCTTTGGACTGTGATGATGGCTCCAGTGGTGTAGTCTACTTTTTGAAGTGGGTATACTGTATATTTGAGCATTTTTTCATGTGTGTATAGTCTACTGTATATTTTTGTGCTATTGTAAATAATGGATCAATCAATTTTAAGTGGGTATACTGTAATCCCTGAAATTTTGAAATGGGTGCGTATACCTGCGTTTTACGTAGACTACACCACTGGCTGTGCATTTCATCAAGGTGTAGGCTACAATTCTCCTTTCAGGTTGATATTTTGACAACACTAATGTCCACATGTAGTACGACTGCAGATTTCGTGGCTTTTGTCTTTTTGGTTAGGAAACCATGTTGTTCGCTTTGTTTTTTTTGTTGTTTTTTTTTTTTTTTTTGTTTTTTTAAAAGAGGGCCGCCAAGGGGAAAATTCTCCCGGTGGGAAAAGGTGGGCCACTCCGCCCCTGGCTGGCCCCTTTGATCATTTGTGTTTTATATTTCTAGGACCCCCTCTGAAAACAAAACAATCTGTTTCCAATTTTTAGAAACAAAATCCAAGATGGCCAACATTGTAGCAAAATATGAACATTTGGTATTTTCAGGTTTATTAAGCTATTATGCTATTTTGTACGCCTATTGGTAATATTTTGATAGTCACATAACTGTCATTACATTAAATGTTTCGTCTCATAGGAAGAGCACCTGGAATTTGGGGTGACGCACTGTAAATCTTGTGCGCAGATGTCGGCTAGCAATTGGCCTGATGCCTCCAACTAAACTCTCTAGACTGATCAGAAAGTAAAAGAAAATCCTATTAATTCATTTCATAGAACAACTGTCCAAAAGAATGGACAAGAGGACCACCTTCATGAAATTCCCAACATTACAGAATAATGTGCAGCATCATTGAGGGAGCCAGTTTCATTTCATTTTTATGTAAATTATTTTCATAAAAGATTCACACTTGTGCCACTTATACGGTACCTCATGATGCCAAAGGTCTCACAAAGGTCAGTGTATGATAGTGTGGCCATTACTAGGATCGTGGGTGTGCTCTCACTGTCAGGCCAATGAACCAGTCTCTTTGCTGCAGCTTTCAAAACTTTGCTGCAGCTATTATCTCTTTGCAGCAGCTGTCTGCTGTGGGAGCAGACTGGTTTTTAAAGGGATTTGGTGCACCTATGCACCATCTCCACTCATGGGCAATCAGCAGTCAGCACACCTGCCAATTCTGCACCAGAAACACAGACAGACCAAGGAACCAGCAGGGAGGACAGCTAAGCCCCCTTGAGTCATGACATATGGTAGTACTTTGGGTTTTTGGTTCAAATAACAGAAGGCCTTGGTTCCAAGTCGTGTGAGCCCACTTTCCTCTTCTTCACAACACATGGCTTCAGAATTGGGATGACTTGCTGTGAAGCCAACATCGGGATGCCAACGGGATGAGCCACAACAGACCCGCATAGACGTGATCTCAATGGATTCTACTGATGGGTGAAGCATAATATTAGACACCATGGATGATATAGGCCTAAGTAAGTTGGGAATTATATGAGGGACATTCAAAGCGTGTGAAGCACATGAGTGGGCTTACCGTAGGGAATACCATATCAGGGTATGACCCATCACTAGAGTTGAGGATATTCTCTGACTGTCATGTCAGAGAGCCTAGTTCTGTGAGCAGAGTGCATGGCAAGATTGTTGGCATTGGAGGAATGCAACATCCTGGGTTTCACAGCCTTCAGATAAGCAGAAGCCGACCCTGAAGCAACTTTGTAGCCCTTTGCCTTGACATACAGTAGGCAGACAATCCAGTGAATGTGCATATTACTGTACAGGTAGCACTGCATAATAGGTAGGCCTACTGTACATGAAGTGACTCATAGCAATTGTTGTTGGAACAATAATTTGGACCAGCACTGAATCCTCTGTGCTCGAATTCACAAATGAATGGCTTCAGAGTAGAGTAGAGTATCATTTATTGATTTATAGACCTGAAAACACCTTTAATGTTGATTTTGCCAAACAAAATGTCTTCCATCTTGGATTTTGTAACGGGTTTAGTTTATGTAATGGCTGACTTCGCATTCATGTAACAAATATTACCAAAACAAGTCAACAATGGCTTTATAGACTTCAAAATATGAAATAAGCCAATTTCGCCATAAATTATATCTGTCATCTTCGACTTTGCCACAAAAAATGAAAGAAAACATTGTTCAATGTTGCCCTGGAATTATATAAAAAAAAGTTCAATTGAACCTTAAAACGGCATTAATGGTGAAATTTCTACACACAATGGCAGCCATCTTGAATTTGCCACTAAATGTTCACGAAAAAAATGGAAACAGGTGGATTTGTACTAGGGCGTCCTAGAAGTAAAAAAAACACCAAATGGAAAAATCTATATGAAATGTTCCAAAACTTACATATGCACCTATACTATGGGGGGCCACATGCCGCTCACTCATGCCATTTCATCCGACCCTCAAAGCAAGTGTGGGGAACCTATGTCTCGAGGGCCCTTGAGGCCGTCTTATCCGGCTCCTGAGATCATTTTATTTTAATGTATGCAGTTTCACGTCAAATATGGTGTAATTTGTAAAGAGCATTTGAGAAGTCACATGTGCAACACAATTAGATTTTTTTTCAGAGGACCTAGTGAAGGTGGGGTCTGTTGTAGGCCTAAAGTGCAGGGGGAAATCTTGGTTTGTGTTCATAGTATGGCCCTTGGAGGACTTTCTAAAATTTGAAGTGGCCCCTCAAATGGAAACGGTTACCCTTTCCTGCTTCAAAAGAAAGAGAACTTTTAAGTTCAAAGTGATATCCTTATCCAGCATTCTTAAAGTGGGTACCCAAGCTTGCAGCGGTGAGGCATACATGGAATTTAGTTTTGCACAATGAGCACTCTGTGCTGTGATGGAGTGCTGTGTCACAAATGACAATGGGAGTTTCCCAGGTGGGCTTTCACTTAAAACTGAATATCCAAGACAGGGTTCTTGTGGGCTTACTCAAGGCTACTGTATGCATTGCATGCGCTAATGTATTCTGGGTATTGTATTGTATTCCTGCAGGAGCCCGGGCTGATGAGAGACCTGTGGCTGGCTCTATGCTGGTTCTGATGCATTGTGGGTATTTTAGGTGTAGGTGCCCAGCGCGTTCTGCCTGCCCGATGTGTTCCCTTATGACTTTAACGTTTTAAATGTTTATTTAGCAGCCGCCAGAACATTAACACAAAGAGAGATGTTATATATTTCTATGATACCTTTACTTTATATCATTGTTTTATTTACATCAAATGCTGTTTGTCGCTGTAAATAAAATGATATTGTGCTCTGAATTGTTAGTTGGTTAGCTGACCAGTTGGTGACCTTATTTAGCGTTTCTGTGATGGTTCTATATATAAAACAGACAGTTTAAAACGCAACGTCCTGTAAAATAAACACTTAAACGAGAAAGTTACAAACTAAAGGAACAGGCAATTTGTCTTTCATATACGTCATACTGTGCATGTGCAGTGTGCAAAGGGAACGCATCGGGCAGGCAGAACCCGTTGGGCACCGACACCGGGCTGATGAGAGACCTGTGGCTGGCTCTGTCTGCACTGGTGCTGATGCATTGTGGGTATTGTATTGTATTCCTGCAGGAGCCCGGGCTGATGAGAGACCTGTGGCTGGCTCTGCGCTGGTGTCGTGACAACGCGGGGAGTTTCCAGGGCAGTGTGTCAGAACCGAGCGTCCTCCGCATGGACGAGGAGGAGAGACAGGAGGCACTGAAGACCGCGCTGGAGTCAGACATCCCAGAGGTGGGTTGGAGTGTGTGTGTGTGTGTGTGTGTGTTTTCTCCGCATGGGGGAGGAGGAGACGAGAGGCACTTAGGACTGCTCTTCATAAAGGGCTCTGCATACTTCACGTGCGCACTTTGGCGCGTGTGGCGCGAGAACCATTAATGACGTCATCACTTGCACCAGACTATTCATACTTCAAAAGCGCCCTTTCGCTCGCATTGTCGGAAGTGCCCTCTGCTGTTCATGAGAGAAACGGCAGTATCTTTCGCAACTCGCAGCGTGAGTTCTATGGATGTATAAAATAGAAAGCCAAACACGGCTGCTGTAGGGCTACTGAACGTCTGACTTGTGACTTACCACATTGAAACATATATTTTTTGTTGTAGCCTACATTGCCAGATCATTCCAAGACCATGTGAGAGCATTGTTCTGGCGGCAGAATTTATAAATAGATCGCCGAACACAACGTGCTTCTGAACAAAGTAAACAATTGTTTCACTGAACAACATTTAAGAGAGAAGAAAAAATAACTCTCTAGGACATTTTATTATCCTCAAAATGATGCAGGATCCATTCTGTAGTAGCCTACAGTAGTTGTAGCCTCTCTTCGCAACTCCTTCTTTGTCTGCCTACCTGCATGGTCGCTGGTGGCGTACGTCAAGTTACAAAAAATGTGGGGTGCACGACGTCGCGCCACGGCTGCTCGCGCCACGGCGTGTGACGTCATTTTAGGTCACGTGACGGCGCGAGTGAGGTCGCGAGTGAAGTATGAAGGAGGGTAGCGCCAGTCACGACAAGTATGAATCCCCCTTAAGGGTACGTGTGTGTGTGTGTGTGTGTGTGTGTAAACCCTTGCTTGACATTGTTTCTGTGTGTGTGTGTGTGACAGGACAAGGAGCCCTTCCTGTTCGTGTTCCAGCTGAGGGATGACATGCACGCCTTCCTCTCCGCCTGCGTGGACAAGCAGGGGCTACAGATCTGCTGCATGTTCACTGAGACCACCGCCTGCTGACCCGCACCACGCCATGTGTATGTGTGTGTGTATATGGGTGCATCCCAATATGTGTCCTTGCCTCCTCCACTTGTGCTTGTCTCCTCGTCCCGCCTCCTGGCCCCTCCTCCGTGGAGAAAACTATAAAGTTTCCCAGCTGTCAGCCTCGCCACAACAACTTTTGAGGGACTGTTTTTCATTCACCATCCCAATTGCAAATGAGAAAAAGACTCTACAATTGAGCTTTTGCAAGATATTGAAATATAATGCTGTTGTCAGTGATGTCATCATGACGAGAAGCAAGTGGAGGAGGCAAGGTCACATATTGGGATGCACCCTATGTGTGCGTGCGTGCGTGCATAGCCAAGCAGGGACTCTAAGAGTGTGTTCCACGAACCTGGCTGAGTAGTAGCGTGGTAAATCATCTGATACAAGAGCACGGAGTTCTCATTTCTTAACTAAATGACACCTGTGGGACATCTATTAGCAGATATACCACTTTGTGCGGGTTCATTTAGCAAGGACTTGAATACTCCCCCGATCTGCTCAACGCTCACCGAGACAGTCTGCTGACCTGTGTGTGTACGTGTGTGCGCGTGTTTGTAGACCACCACGATTTAGATTGTTGAGGGATGTGTGTGTGGATGGATCACCTAGGTTGTGTGTGTGTGTGTGTGTGTGTGTGTGTGTGTGTGTGTGTGTGTGTGTGTGTGTGTGTGTGTGTAGCTCTACTTCTTGTTCATAGACTGTGTGTGTCTGTGCGTGTGCATGCATTTTCTCTGTGTGTATCCTGAGTGTGACAGGACCTACTCATTTAGGGAGATGATGAATTTTCATTTGTTTTGTATTTTTTCGTACACACTTGAGCATTTTTCTGTTTTTTTTCTTTTAATAATAGACTCTTCTGCTTTACACTTTGTTCATTTTTGATTTGTTGACCCTAGTACCCCAATGATTGGTGCTCTCTGATAGGTTGTTTTCATTGGTTGGTCATACGCATGAAATGTGCATCATTCTGTTGTGTTTATATTTTATATTCTTCTTTTATATTGTATGTTGTTCTTATAGCTGTGTGTGTGTGTGTGTGTGTGTGTGTGTGTGTGTGTGTGTGTGTGTGTGCGCGCGCGCGTGCGTTTGTGTGTGTTTTACCTTACATATACTATTACATGTCTTTTTTTTATTCGCAAGGCAATGCTTGCTGTATGTTTTTTCATACATATTTGAGCATCTTTCTTTTTTAATGGACACTTCTAACCTGTGTGATTGGTGTACATAATATTCTTCTGTGTGTGCTCTTTACTTTATATATACAACCTTTTAAGCATAATTTTAATCAATTCCACCTTGATTTCGTTTTCCTGTAAATAAAAGTACAGTCGCACATACTGTTTATCTTGGTCATTCTACATACTCTACGTCAGTCATTATACATACCTTCATCCAGTACATATCTGCGGTAATCATGCCAAAGGCATACCAGTGGTTTACAGTAAACCACAAGACATTTTAGCTTCAATTAATGTTTAAGTTTAGGTTTGAGTTGTGCAAGTCATTATATACGTAGGCTAGTTCGGAGAGTAAACACCATTGTTTGACTGACGAGAAATAGCTTCAGCCAATCACCAACCATGAGTGAAACAAGGTAGAGTATTTTATATTTTCAGGAGTTTATTTCCAGAATTCATGCTGCTCATTCACAAATGATACCTTTTCCATGAAAACTTAGCACCACCATCAAATTCTAAGTGTCCATTATGACAGGGAAAATAACACTTGCATGAAAAGGTGGATCTTCTCCATGTCTGTTATTTTGAATTTCCCATGGCCATTTTTGGCTGCAAAACTTACCCTTATGTACTTTACTCACAATGGTGGTATTAGTTTATTAGTAAATGTTCATGCAAATATACAGAATTTTGCAGTAGGTGGCACAGTTGGAATTAGGGTGACCATGTCCGTGACAGGAAAAAGGAGGACATATTTTAAGACGGGGGGGTTTGGGGGTCCTCCCCCAAGAAAATCAGCGTTTTAGATGCAAAGTTCAAAAAAGTTCAAAGTACTTTATTTGCCATTTGTGCATAAACTAGTAGTCCACGCACATAGGAACTGTTGTGCAGGCCCTCTGAGTCAATAAATAGAATTAAATAGAAAAATAGGAAGACAAAATACATTAAAAAGTGATAAAAATCAAAGAGATCAAAAGAATAATAATAATAAAAAAGGTGGATCAAATGTTCTTTTTTGCCATCAGTCTCACTGTTGCTGGGAAGAAACTGTTGAAAAACCTTGCTTTTCTGGTAGGAATGCTGTCTGCTCTACTGTGTCTCAGTTTGTATGTGCAGTTTTTGTGTTTGAGCAGAGTTAGCTGGATGGAGTGGGTCTTTAATGATTCTCTCTGCTCTCCTATGACTGCGCTGTACATATATAGAGTCCATGGAGGGAAGTGCTGTGCCTATAATCCTCTCTGCAGTCTTGATTATTCGTTGCAAAGACTTCCTTTTAGCCTGAGTGATGTTGCCATACCAGACAGTGATGCCTGTTGTGAGGATGCTCTCTACAAGTCCTCTGTAGGCCTGGGTAAGAGGGCGGTAGTTCAGTCCAGCCTTCCTAAGCATCCTAAGCATAAATTATACAGTCCAGGACACTACTGACCCCTTTCAGTTTGTCTACCGTCCCAACCGATCAGTGGATGATGCAGTAGCAATTGCTTTACACCACACACTGGAGCACATGGAGAGTAGCGGAGCGTATGTCCGAATGCTTTTCCTGGACTACAGTTCTGCCTTCAATACCATCCACCCAGGCAGGCTGATTGAGAAACTGACAGTCCTTGGCCTCCCAACTCCCACCTGTAACTGGATACTGGACTTCCTTATAGAGAGACCACAGGTGGTGAGAATGGGGGGGCAAGTGTCCTCTGAGCTCACAGTCAGTACGGGATCTCCACAAGGATGCTGCCTCCGTCCTAAACTCTTCACACTGTATACCCATGACCTTCTCTCAAGCCATGACAACACCATCATCATCAAATATGCTGATGACACTACCATCCTGGGGCTCATTAAAGAAGGGGACGAGTCAGGATTTTAATGCATTTTTGTCCGCCTTAATGCTGTGCGCCAGAGAAGGCACTGAAAAGGAGGACCAAAATAAAACCAGTGCCTGTGTCGTCTGCATTTACTGCGAAAGCAAAGGTCACTCGCAAATACAAATCTGTGGACTGTCACTACACTGGAAACCAGTAAGTCTACATTAACGTTGACTAAATTAATACTTCTGTCCAAAATCCTACAAATACATGGCAACTGGACATTGTAAAACAGTCGAAGTTTGATCATTTTTGTTGTACTGTCCTTTCTCTAGGAATTTCGAAGTGACAGATGACAAACTGGCTCTCCAACAAAGGCAGACAGGAACACCCATCAGCTATTTGGTGAACAAACCTCCAGTGGACATCACTGTTGCAGACCACAAGTACCCACTTGGAAGTGGCTTAAGCCATCAGGTAATTCACCATAACATGAAGTGGGTTACATAAAGCATAAAGAAAAATAAACAAGTCATGACAATATGCATGATGATGGATGATATTTAATACACAATAACAAAATAATCAATACATAACGTATCACAATTCATACATAATACATATACAGGATGGATCATGTCATTCACTGATGATGTGAGGCTGGAAGTTGGACAGCATACTGACGACAAACCAGATCTGATTAATATTGTGAAGGCAATTAATAGGGATTCTGTCAGACACCATTTTGAACTTTTTGATCTTGGCAATGGCACGTTCTACATGAACTCTATGCCTGGCTATTTCCCTCGTTATCTCGACATCTCCATGTGGCATCTGCCTGTCTGCTCTGGCGAATGGGGGTGTATTGAGTTGGAGCCCAAGTTCCTCAACCTCCTTCTGAATGAGGAATCCTTTATCCACCATCAAACCATCCCCCCTGTGAAGATACCCACCCTCAATGCAGCCCTTAAGTAGTTGCACTATATTACACTGGTTGAAGATGTCTTTGTCAGATATGGTACCAGTGAATAGGGCAGAAACAAACATGACTGACCCACGTGGATCACAGGCCACTAGAGACTTCAGTGTGTTGGTAGATTTGTACGAGGAGAATGTCTGACTCTGTAACACCAATGAACTTGGTCTTTCGATCTTTAGCTTGGTACAATCCAAAATGGCAAACGTATTCGGAAAGTCTTGTTTGAACTGGGCTGGCATGTTATCAGAAATCACATCTCTGTGTGGCCAAGTAGACAGCTGGCCAAGAGCACAATACATGTAGTCTACCCAGGTGTTAAATATTGTGCTCACACTCGGTAAAGTGATGTGGAACCTGAATGCTAAATCCTTGCAACCATACCCTTGTCTGAATGTCATCAGTGTCAATAACAGCTGACTACGCAAAGGAAGGTCTGGATTGCCACTGTGTTTTGGATAGGTCAATGGAATATGAGTTTGTGGTGTACTTGGATCATTTGGAATGTTGAAGAACTCACACAAAGTATTAAACTGGTCATAGGTGAATCCAGTGCAGTACTGGAAATAACCTGCCACATCACTTTCCTGTACAGACTCTGGAGTTAACCCCAAAGTAGTGTGTGACTGGAGTTTGCTTTTAAGTTGTTCGAGCTGGACACCCTTTTCCTGTAGTTGTAGTGCTAGCTTGGTTATCTCAGCCTTCTGAGTGGCCACCATGTCCCTCAACATCTGAAGGTCCTCGCCATGGTCAGTAGTGGGATGTGCTTCTGTAAACAACAACATCAAAGAGTAAACAAACTGTACATAAAATAACACAGTTTCCTTCTGTCTGCAGCTTCCGCTTTTTGAGAGACCAGAGAGTCAATCTGCCAGCAGTAGTCCTCCAGATTCCCCTCCCCCTGAACAACCAGCTGATGTCTGCACCGTTTTGACAGAAGACGGCATGCAGACCTACAGCAACTTGTTCTTGAGCCGGTCCAAATCTGTAGCCCTCAAGCGTGACACGAGACAACAGGGGGCAACAGACCTCTGGCACCTTGTTCGATCCTTGAGATCGCCCTCAAGCAACTTCAAGGCTATATGCTCGAGGAGAGGCGACTTTGAGGGCCTTTCTCTGTGATTGAAGGAGGCAAGCAGGAAGAGCACCAGGGCAATGTGCAGGGGGCCAACCCAGGAACCAATAGCAGCACAACGCTACACTGCCATCAATGGTCGTCAAGTGTTTCCATGTGGTTTCCCCATGCTCCCCACCTTGGAACTTCTCCAGATCGGAGGGGAGGGTAGTGGAGGAGGAGGATGCATGTGGGCTGCTAGAAATTAAATGCCCCTTGTGGAGAAGTTGGGTGGTGGCTACAAACTCAACGAGAGCCATGCACATTATTGTCAAGTTATGGGCCAGCTAGGCCTCACAGGCATGCCTTGGTGTGACTTTTTTGTTATGTGCCAGGAAGACCATCATTTGCAACGCATTCAGTTTGATGCAGAGAAGTGGGCTGCGATGAAAATTAAATTAAATTGTTTTCTCTTTTATGTTTTTCTCAACCGCTCTTAGGGCCACATGACACACACGCACACCAAAACAAAACAAAAAAACTTACCATGATCACTTTGTTCCTCAGGGTCACTGGTGGTGGTGTTGGTAGCACTTAGTTCCACGGCATTTTGCTGTTGCAGTTTTGCTGTTTTGCTGGTGGAGTTTGAGCCCTCTCCCCTTACCCTGTAAAGCATCAGTTTGAGTTTCTGTTTAATTTTCTTTTTCATGCAAGGCTGATGCATGTTAGTGTAGGGGTAGTATGTTTTTGTTTATGTTTTGAGTTGATTTGAGAATGAGGACTAAGTACAATCTCTATTCATGTTTTCATTTATAAATTCTAAACTATAAACTATTCTGATTGATGGCACTGAAATAGAGTTCTTCAATCACCGTCATTCAATATCAATTCAGTTGCAATGGTTACATTACAGGAGGAAGGGTAAGACTTACATGATGGGTAAGTTACAGTGTTGCTGATGTGTTTATTACAGATAGCAAGCCTAAGAGGCATCAAGTCAATGTTTTAGACTGTCATTCTACACGATTAACTTTGACAACTGTAAACAACATTAACATTACATTGGTTGCTACTGGAATGCACAAAATGAACATAACAGTGACCTTTCAGCAGGTGGTTTTTGACATCCACCGAGATTCTCCCTCCTAGACACAGGCACCGGTATAGCTGCGACTGGATTTGGGTGTTCAGGTGTGGGTTGCCCATCAACAAAATGCTGCATTGAAAAACATCAGCATCCAAAATTAACTTCGTACCTACCAGTTGCTAAGGCTAACAGGTTAATTACAGCTCTACATGCGTTCTACACAGTAGCCGCTACGCAAACAGGTAAGGTGGTAAAACTGAACAGTGTTTTAAGCAGAGGGTTTATCACGTTTTTGATGCAGTGGGAACATTTTACAGCCATTAATAGTCGTAGCTTCTTACCTTGGAACAAACGTAGGTGCTACTTTTTATCTTGCTGACATTCAGCTGATGGGGGGGTCGTCCGCATTGTTTGATCCACAGCAGGCATTTCTCTCTCTGGGTCTTTGGTTTCGGGAAAGGATAAAATTTAACCCCTCCCTCCAGCCTTTTTGGATATCGTGTGTCAGAATTGCACACCCCATAAGCGCAACGTTTCATTTTTCTTCTGGAGTAAAACTAGACGTTTCTCATTTACTTCCATTTATCAAAATGGCTGGCTTGACTAAGGTCCCGAGCTTAGTAACCGTTGCTATGCTATGATTGGCCAGTTACCGTTTTGGGGGTTTGGCCGCGGAAAAGGTGAATCAAAGAACGCACCGTTCCTCGACAGTGTCGTTGCTAACTAAGTTAGCGACGTACTTAGTTGCAATGCATTTTCCCATTGGCAACTTACTAAGTTGCTAACTGAGCAGCAACGATGCTTTTGAGAAACGGGGATCAGCGTCTTTGTTTACACTCTGAACCATCACAGCTATGCCCCGGAAGTACTTGCACATTGACCTTAGCTTGCCACTGTAAAGATGGCTTCGCGCTATCGTAACGTCTCCTTGAGATGATACTGTTTCATTTATAAATCTACCTAATAACTACTGAGGAATAAAAGACCGGGCACTACAAGACCGCTATGTCCACAACCTCCAAAGTTGTCCTTGGGGTGTCGGTGGTTTTGACCGTTAGTACCGTAGCTGGGGTTCATATCAAACAAAACTGGGACAGACAGGTACGTAACGGACCCGTGCTTGGCTAAGCTAAACACACAACAATTATAGGCTACGATGCATTTGTATCGGTCGTATAATTGCACTTTCTCTATTCACTGTATGCGCCCTTATCCTTGCCCTTCTATTATCACTGTTTGTGCGAAGCTTTGTTAATTCAGTGATATAGTGGAAACATGCCATGCATGTAGCCTATGGGTAGCAAATTATGTGCGCAGAAATTATGTGCAAGTTCTCAGCGGAAATTACACCATTGTAATAATAACAAATAGCTTATTGGCTCTGATGGTGGACGCTATGGCAACACGAAGCACGGTGTTTATCTAATCAGAATATCTGATTGTTTTTTTCATCCCTCGCTCTTGGACAATATAGGACTATCGCCACTGATATGCATTCATCAAGATAACTAACTTGCCTGTCAGTCCGAGTGGCCCCCATTGTATTGCAGAATGACGATGGCTAGCTTTCTAGTGTTATTGCTAGCCGTCTCTCGTGCATTATTGAGAGAGGGTTGTGTGCACTTTAATAAGTGCACTATAAAATGGCTGGCTGGGGCTATGGCTGTTGGCAAACTAGACTATGGCGTAGGCCCCTATGTTTTCATGTTTTCCTAGTTCAGCATATACTGTGTGTTTCCTGTTCCCTCTGTGGTACAAGTCTCAATAGCCTAAGTTTTGGTTGCTCATTGTAAATCACACCTACTCATCTCCCTGCCAAATTTCTCTCCTGTAGGGACAATAAAGGCAAATCTGATGTATTGTTGTTTCCCACAGAGGCTTCGCGAGGGGGTGGTGCGAGACCTGGAGAGGCTGGAGAGGAAGCGGGAGAACCTGAGGCTCCTGGAGGAGCAGATCCAGCTGACTAAGGAATTGGAGGCAGAGCGGGACCTGAGAGAAGGCGCCCCGACTGCCGCCCAGAACCCGTGAAAGCAAGACCATCAACATCCAGAACAACACAGCATTGGGTAAAAAAACGGATTGTTCCCTGTGTTTCTGTCTATTGACCATCACACATACCGGTAATATTGATGTGAGTCAGGGCTGGACTGGGATTACATTAAAGATGGACCCATTGGCTGCTCCATATAGGCTAAATTGAAAGAAAGAAAAAAACAACAAACAAACAAGAAGACAATAGCTTTGGCCTCTGAGGACTGTAGGCCCACCGCAAAAGTGCCCTGTATGCCATATCACGAGTCTAGCACCGATCTGAGAGGTTTTCTTGGTGTGTGTGTGTTTAAAGATCTTTTTTTAAAACGATTTCTTAGGGCTTTAAGCCTTTATTTTTGTGACAGGACAGTAGAGGGTGACAGGAAGCGAGTGGGGAAAGACAGAGGAGTAGGGCTTAGCAAATGACCTGTGCCGGAATCGAACCCGGGTCGCCAGTGTAGCAAACTTTGCCCAGCTGATAGAGCCACGGCTGGGCTGTGCTGTCGAGTTCTAACACCACGAACACACCAGAAAAGACATAAGCTACAAAGAATCGCTGGACTATGTTCATAGTAAGAGCAGCACGAGCAATAAAAGGAACAGAATATGACCGTTAAAAGCAGAATGCAAGCATTTCCGACATTCCGACACAGTCGACGAACCACATCATAGCTCAATTGTCGCTCGGGGTGCTCAAATCGCTAGCCTGGGAACTCCCATACTGCCTTTAGTTCTACACAATCGTTTCGATCTGAAAGACAGTCTGGCGAGGATGACTCATAACGTCCAAGATCATGGTACCTGTGTCATAATGGCCAAGCATTCCGACCTTTACAGTTTCTCTGCCCAATCAGAGAGCAGGGCAGTGTGTCATAATAGCCAAGTATTCTGCCCCCTACGGAATTTAATGTAGGCAACTCCCCAGACCTAATCTCACTTGTGATTAGGTCTGGTGTTAACCAGGCAATCAAATCGCCTCTTTTCGCCCTAATCGCTTTTGTATCTTCTGTTGCCAGCTCCTCCATACAAAGTCAATGGTGTCTGCCGCCGGTGACGCTCTAATCACTTTTGGTGTGTTTGTGCCATAAGTCTCCATGCATCTTTTAAGGCCCACCTCTAAATGAGTTCTGTTTTTAGATCGCACCCCTATATTTGTTCTGTTTTTAAAGCGCACCTCTACATGTGTTTTGTTTTTAAAGCACACTTGTGTTCTGTTTCCCTTTTATTTACACTTCTGCAGACGGTTGCCTGGTAACCGTCACCCACAGCTACTGCTTGCCGCCGTCCTCCCGCCCGGAGGCTATGGAGGTGGTGGGGGGCAGTCTGCGGGGGGGAGGAGGAGGAGGAGGAGGAGGAGGGGGAGGAGCTGGAGCAGGAGGAGAGGAGGATGACGGGGAGGAGGCAATGGCAATAGTAGGAGGAGGTAAACACACACACACACGCAAACATCTGTACACACCCATACACACACACAAACACACTGTACACATGTACACACGTGTACACACACGCACATACACACTGTACTTTGAGACAGACTTTCTTCTCTCTCATTGTCACTCTTTCTCCGTGTCTGTGTGTGTGTGTCAGTAGGTGCAGTGGGAGCAGAGGTGACTGCTGGGCCAGGGGGGGTGGCGGCCACAGCCACTGTGTCCACATCGGAGGGCCTGGAGGAAGGGGAGGTGGAGGGGGAGACCCTGCTCATTGTGGAGGCGGTGAGCTGTCTTTTCATTCACTTATTCATTCATTCATTCATGCGGTGGCTCAGGTGGTAGAGGAGCTGTTCCACAATCAGAAGGTTGCAGGTTCAAGCCCCGCTCTGTCCTTGAGCAAGACACTTAAACCCTAGTTACTCTTGCGTGCCAGCCACGGCCACCGGTGTGTGAATGTGAGTGTGAATGGGTGAATGTGAGGCATCCAACGTGAAGCGCTTTGAGTGCTCGAAGGAGCGGAAAGGCACTATATAAATGCCGTCCATTTACCATTTACCAAAGACTTCTCTTTTACTTTTTCTTAACGTATCCTGTGACTCTCTCCCTCAGGAGACGGAGGACCCGGACCAGGGATCTCTCGACCTCTCTCACGACCAGAGTGGAGACTCACTCATCAGCGACGCAGGGGAGGAGCAGGAGGAGCGGAGCGGGTGGAGGGAGGACGCCACAGCCTTCCACTGCGACAAGTGCCACAAGTGGATACCTGCCGGTGGGTACAGGAGAGGGGGATAGAGGGAGGGTAATGGAGGAATAGAGATGGAAGGAGAGGGAGGAGAGAGGTAGAAGCAGAGAGGGGGAGGAACAGGAGGAGAGGAGCGGATGGAGAGAAGATGCCACAACCTTCAACTGTGCCAAGTGACACATGTGGATACCTGCCGGTGGAGAGAGGAGGATAGAGGGAGGAAGAGATAGAAAGAGAGAAAGATAAGAGGGGAGAGAGAGATAACGGAGAAGAGGAGCAGATGCAAGAACAATTCTCCTGGCCGTCTGCAACTATTGCCATAAGTCAGGAGTGTCAAACTCAAGTTCACTGAGGGCCAAAATCAAAATCTGGAATGAAGTCGTGGGCGAACTTAATTTTTATTAATATTGAGTTCAATATTATTTTAAATAATTGACTAAAACTGTGCGTGAAAGCACTTAATACTCATAGTTCACTTTCACACACACTCATTCCCACCACATATGGTTGTTCAAATGTACCTGCACATATTGTGTTGCATATGAGTATGAGCTGTTTAAGTGACCTGGACCCACTTGTGCTATACCATAGTGATATGTGTGGCCCAACTGTAATACAAATTTGAAATGATCTTGCGGGCCGAATAAAATGACTCCGGGGGGCAGATTTGAACCCCGGGCCTGAGTTTGACATCCCTGCCATAAGTGGATACCTGTGTGAACACTGTGGGAGAGATGAGACGGCGTGGCTGAAGCTTTATACCTCACTGTAGCCCATCACTTTACTGTCCTTTTCAATAAAGGCTGAAAATGAGTCTAAAGTTATCAATGTGTCTGAGCCTTTTTTCCCCTTTTGTCGTCGTCGTCGTCCTCTCTCTCTCTCTCTCTCTCTCTCTCTCTCTCTCTCTCTCTCTCTCTCTCTCTCTCTCTCTCTCTCTCTCTCTCTCTCTTGTTCTCTTTTCGTGTTTTCTTCTTCTTTATCTCTGTTATATTCCCGTCTTCGCTCTCTTCCACTCTCAAGCCTTCTCTCTCCCACTCTCTCTGTCTCTTCCCCTCTTTTTCTCTATACCCTGCCCTCTTTTCCCTCTGTTGAGCTGTTACCTCGTCTCTCCATACCATCATGTCCGCTCTCTCTTTCCCCTCGTTCCTCATTCTCTCTCTCTCTCTCTCTCTCTCTCTCTCTCTCTCTCATCCATCTTTCTTGCTGCCTCCTACATTCCCTCTGTCTTTTCTTACTTTACCCCACACCTTCTCTCTCTCTCTCTCTCTCTCTCTCTCTCTCTCTCTCTCTCTCTCTCTCTCTCTCTCTCTCTCTCTCTCTCTCTCTCTCTATCTCCCCCCCTCTCCAGGTCAGTTGCGTGGTGACCATCCGAGCTACCTGAAGGGTGATAACTTCTTCAAGTTTGTCTGCTACCACTGCTCTGAGGACGGCAAGGAGACCTTTGAGAGGATGAGGCTGACATGGCAACAGGTCAGACACACACACACACTCTCACACACATACACACACACACTCTCACACACACACACTCTCACACACATACACACACACACACACACACACACACACACACACACACACACACACACACACACACACACACACACACACTCTCACACACATACACACACACCACTCCACTGCTAAGAGGACGGCAAAGAGACATTTGAGAATGAGACTGAGACACACACACTGCACAAACCACTCTACTGCTCACAGGATGGTGAGGATGTGATTAACACAGCAACAGGTCAGCTGCACGCGCGCGCGCGCACACACACGCACACACGCACACACGCACACACACACACGCACACACACACACACACACACACACACACACACACACACCGCTCTACTACTCACAAGGAGGCCTTCGAGAGATTGCAAATGAGAAAATAACCTTTGAATTGTGCTTTTGCGAGATATTGAATACAACTTCTATCATCTATGGAGTCTTGCCTCGCGTCGCCAGGTAACAAGCAAAAGGAGAGGACAGGAAGTGAGATATTGAGTTGAGCCCCATAAATGGTGTTGTTGTCCAAATGTAAACTATCCCTGCAGTTCATTATGGTCACTACAGGTGGCGATATTGGCAAACGTATCCCTCCACAATGGGGAAAGTCATGTCTATTTAGGAGACCGGAGTTGATCCCACTGTGTTGCACAGGTGACGCATGCTACAAACACACATTTCTTTGGCCAATAATAACCTATCCCTGGTGTTTTCCTATGGTCCTCACAGGTGGTGATGTTGGCCATGTATAACCTATCCCTGGAAGGCACTGGACGCCAAGGCTACTTCCGGTGGAAGGAGGACATCTGCGCTTTCATTGGACGCCACTGGAACTTCCTGCTGGGCTCACGGTGAGAAACATGGCATTAGTTACTATAATTGTTGACATTATTGTTGTTGTTGCTATGTGGGGTGGAACAGGGCCTGGGCCCTTTACTGAGATGCTGTCTCAGGAGTAAGCCAGGTTAAGAGGTAAATCACCCAATAGAAGAGCCTGGAGTGATGAGTAGGTCATATCATTACATTGCACTACATTCGCTTAGCTGACACTTTAATCCGACTTTCATCCGTTATTTTACATGGTATTGTTTACAGTCGGCTGGAGCAGTGTGGGGTTAGGTGCCTTGCTCAAGGGCACGCAAGGCTTGTTTCGAAGCGAGAGATATTTCTCCTACTGGATTGGAGACATCGAAAATGGACTAGGTATAAAACATCTGTTGCTCCAGATTTTGACAGACGGAGAAGGAGTGCTACTTCCTCCTCTTATCTTCCTCTTCCTCCTCTCCCTCTTCCGTCTTCCTCCTCATTGTCTTGATCAGGGTGAAAATTGTGCACATCCCAGGAGAAGGCAAAGGCTGACTGGAAGTTTGAAGTGAGGAGTGTGCACACGTCAAATATGTTTTTCTTTGACGATTTATCAAATAGTATTTTTTGACACTGGAATGCTCTGCTTGGCTCATGGGGAGACAGATGGAGAAGAAGAGGGAGATGGAGAGGATGGGTGAGCGATGGAGAGGGAAGTGAAATAACCAGAAAGACGGGCAGACAGTCGGAGAAAGAGTGATGCAGGGACAGACACAGACGTAGAGAGAGAGAGAGAGTGATGATGGAGAACAGTACTGGGGTTCTCTTCCTCTCTGTCTCTTTCTTCCTCTTCCTCCTCGATTCTGCTCTCCTCCCTTCCTTCTACCCTCATGTCCTTTCTTTCCATTTGATCTCCTTACTAGCATTATTCATCCCTCTCTCTCTCTCTCTCTCTCTCTCTCTCTCTCTCTCTCTCTCTCTCTCTCTCTCTCTCTCTCTCTCTCTCTCTCTCTCTCTCTCTCTCGCTCTCTCGCTCTCCCCACCCCTCCCACAGTAAGAAGACGTCTACATGGTGGAGCACGGTAGCTGGGTGTCTCTCGGTGGGCAGCCCCACCTTCTTCCGCTCGGGGGCTCAGGAGTTCGGGGAGCCGGGCTGGTGGAAGCTGGTCCACAACCGACCGCCCACGCTACGGCCAGACGGAGAGAAGGGCACAGCCACCACTCACAAGGCCAAAGGTGGGTCCAGAGGTGTGTAAAGAGATGTACGTGCGTGTGTGTAATTATTTGTCTTGTTTTTTTTTTTTTACATCACAAAAACTTGGTATTTAAACAGGAGAGTGTAGACTTTTTATAACCACTGTATGTGTGTAATAGTAGTATTCATCAGACAAACTAGCTCATCAGACAAGTAGTAGTATTCATCAGACAAGCTAGTCGCCATGGAATGATTGTATACAACCTAATTGTAAATAAAGAACTTTTTAAAACCTCTCTCTCTCTCTCTCTCTCTCTCTCTCTCTCTCTCTCTCTCTCTCTCTCTCTCTCTCTCTCTCTCTCTCTCTCCATAGCCCCCAGTCGGCAGGCTCTGGACCCCACTATAACGGTGGAGGGGCTTCGTAAGCGAGGAGGCCGCAACCCGGTGGAGAACGCCATGCAGCTCAAGGAGAAACGCTCCCGCACACAGGTGTGTGTGTGTGTGTGTGTGTGTGTGTGTGTGTGTGTGTGTGTGTGTGTGTGTGTAATAGTAATTGCCATGATTCTTGCTCTTGCGCACCCGTGTGGGTGATCTTGCTTCTCACACACACAGACCTGTGTGTGTATGTCAATGTGTGTAAAATCCCTCATGAAAGGGAGGCCTGTGTGTATTGCGCGTTTGTGTGTCCATGTGTCAAAGTGTGTAATGTGTATCACTCACTCACTCACTCACTCACTCACTCACTCACTCACTCACTCACTCACTCACTCACATGCGTGCGTGTGAGTGTGACTATGACTGTGAGTGTAATGCTTCTGTTACTCTCTGTGGTGTACTCAGGAGGCCAAAGACATCCGGCGAGCCCAGAAGGAAGCGGCATGTGGGGGAGGAGCAGGAGAGCCCAGCCCTGCTACAGGTATGCACACACACACACACACACACACACACACACACACACACACACACACACACACACACACACACACACACACACAAATAGGTGTACACAAACATTCTTCATCTTTAAACACTTTGTCCAAACAATCCCTGTAATGCCAATGTTGGCCAACATTGTGTGTTCTCTTCCCATTGTAAGCGGACGTTATGTACTCTATTTCCATTGTTGGCTGACGTCATGTGTTCTATTCCTATTGTTGTTTGATGTTATGTGTTCTATTTCCATTGTGGTCTGATGTTATGTGTTCTATTTCCATTGTTGGCTAACGTGCGCCCTATTCTCATTATTCTGTGCTTTGTGATATCTGGGTGGACGGTGCTCCTTAAAGGCATGCTGATGGTCGCCGGCGGTTACGGAAGCGGTGGCGGGAGCAGCAGCGCCTCCTCCACGCCAGTCAAGATGGCCGCCTCCTCCTGCTCCACACGGGGAGGTCGTCGAGGAGGAGGGGGAGGGGGAGGCGGTGGAGGAGGAGGGGGAGCAGACATGGTGCTGGAGCGCGGAGAGGTACGTGTTGCTGTTGGTGACTACTGATATTTAAGGCCTGTCTCAAAATAGCCAGGCTACGCCGTCCTAGTGACGCAACGCCTTCAGTGGTACTTCTAGTCAGACCACGAACAATCAATGTTAGTCTTTAGAGTAGAGTAGAGTTGAGTAGAGTGCTTTTATTGTCACTATATAAATACAGTGAGATTCTGTTTGGAAGCAACCCACAAATTTAAAGGGACTCTGTGCAGGAAATGGTCAAAAAAGGTACTGCAACTATGCTGCTCATTGAAAAAGTGGTGTTTCCTGATGGTGCTTCCTAGGTGATAGACTTCTCGTCCATGAGTTCGTCAGACCGCACGCCCCTCTCCAGTCCGTCCCACTCGCCCTCCCCGGACTTCTCCTCTCCCGGGACCCCGGCCTCCCACTCGGCCACCCCCTCCCTGCTCTCAGAGGCGGACCTCATCCCAGACGCCATGCCACCTCAGGCACTCTTCCACGGTGAGAGACACACACACACACACACACACACACACACACACACACACACACACACACACTTGACATACTTCGCAAGCTCTCCTTGCTCCTAGAGTCGAACCGTCTCTCCCCTTCTCTCTCTCTCTCGTAAACACGTTCTCTTACTGTCTCTCTCTCCCTATTGTAACCACCCTCTCTCTTTCTCTCTCTCTCTCTCTAACCTCCAACTCTGCTGTAATTCTTTATTTATTGTCCCCAGATGATGAAGAGTTGGATGGCGAGGGCACCATGATCGACCCCGGCATGGAGAACACACCCCCTCCCCACTCCTCCTCCGCTGGCCTGGTCGGCTCCTCCGCCTCCACCGCCGCCCTGCTGGTGAGGAAGAAACTGCGGCCCGCGATGCTCATCAAGCAGGAGCCGGAGAGCGAGGAAGAGGAGGACGAGGAGGAGGACGAGGAAGATCACCACCACCCTCTCCATCACCACTACTATCATCAGCACCATCATCAGAGGGTGAGGATGAGGGGGAGCTATCAACATCATCAGCATCATCACCATCAGCATCATCACCACCATCAGCATCTTCATGACGAGCACCAGGCCTCGGCTGACCGCAAGGTGTGTGTGCATGTGCGTGTGCGTGTGTGTGTGTGTGTGTGTGTGTGTGTGTGTGTGTGTGTGTGTGTGTGTGTGTGTGTGTGTGTGTGTGTGTGTGTGCGCGCGCAAGCACGTACTGGCAGGGTCAGTATGGTGTGTGTGTGTGTGTGTGTGTGTGCGCAAGCACGTACTGGCAGGGTCAGTATGGTGTGTGTGTGTGTGTGTGTATGTGTGTGTGTGTGTGTGTGTGTGTGTGTGTGTGTCATGCCTGTTGGTGGGTGTGTGTGTGTGTCATGCCTGTTGGTGGGTGTAGGCCTTCCCTCAGTTCTTTATAGTTAAGGGGGCCACCTTGACAACAAACACCTACCACCTTGACTAGATCCCTTGAAAAAGATCTTAAAGATAAGAAAGGGTTTGTTTTGCAAATTTACATTTTTTAAATGACTGTACATAAGCGTCTGGAAATACTCGGTTTTCAGTGGGGCAGACATTTGAAATTAAAGATAGCCTGTCTTCATTTCCTTTTACAGATTAGGCTTTGCTAAAGTGTGTGTGTGTGTGTGTGTGTGTGTGTGTGTGTGTGTGTGTGTGTGTGTGTGTGTGTGTGTGTGTGTGTGTGTGTGTGTGCGCGCGTGCGCGTGTCCTCCTCTCCTATCAGGTGGTGCTCCCGCAGCCCAAGGTGGAGCCTCCGGACCCCAGCCTGATGATGATCAGCTCAGGGGAGTTCGGACCAGGAGCCACCTCCTCTACTGGCACAGCAGGTACACACACAATAGCACAGGCATATACACACACACACTCATATATACACACACACACTTACACACCCTTCCAACCTCTCCATTAGGTACTGGCCTAGCAGGTGCACACACACACACACGCACGCACGCACGCACGCGCGCGCGCACACAGAGTTGGTAGAGCTTTTTGGCAACCAGAAAGTAGCCGGTTTGAGCCCCGCTCCACCTGACCCCATCAATGTGTCCTTCAACAAGCCACTTAACCCCCAGTTGGTCCGGCAGTCCATTCACCATTTACCATCAATGTGTAGTGTAGCTGGGCCTAAATAATGAGTGTAATATACTGCCCTGCAAAGGCAGAGTGAGGCAATATTGAAACTGAGTTTTCTTACTGGGTTGGATAGATAGATAGATAGATAGATAGATAGATAGATAGATAGATAGATAGATAGCTTGTTTATTGTCCTTTCGGGAAATTGTTCTGTGCCATTTTCATTCTCAGTGCATCTGATACAATTACAAAGACATTACAATAGACAAAAGAAAACACAATAGACAAACACAACACCCACCCTCCCTCTAGGACAAGAAGACAGGTTGACAAACAGTAAAGTGCAGTTATTCAGTACCAAAGTGATGGTTGGATATTGCAGTTACTGGAAATTTGACATTAATCAGCAATATCTCTAAAAACAGGACACATCTAGACCATGCGGCTTTGTCACGCGATAAAGGAGGTGTTATGAAGACATTTTCTGTCTATGCTCAATTTTGTCAAAATATGTAGTTATTGCGCTTTGCCTTTGTACAGCAGTATAGTTTAACGTATTGGGACCTGGCGTGACATCATATCCTGTTGTTGTGTCCTCATATCCTGTTGTTCCTCCCCATTAGGTGTGGCCAGGACGGGGGCGAGCGGTGTTGTGGGCATGCCCTCCTCCTCCTCCTCTTCCTCTCGTCCTCACCCTCCCTCCTCCGCCTCTCCTCTGCTGGGCCCCATGGAGTCTCCCCCTCCCCCGCTCCCCTCCTCCACCACCTCCACCACAAGACGACTTGTGCCCATGGGACCACAGGTCAGTACTTTATGTATCTGTTTATTCATGTGTTTATTCATTTTCATTTTCATTTAATTTAAGGTGAGTCATAGTCTTCCGACCCTTCAGGATTTCTCATTGTTGTGATTTGCAACTGCAACTTCAGCCGGTTCTCTCAAATTTTGCGCAGCGTTGTTGCGAATTTAACCAGTGACCACAACATATTCCGAAAGTAAACTGCAGCTGTATAAATTCCAGCCATTTCTTTTGCATGTCTTCTACCTTGAGCAGGAGCCGCCTTATTGATATGGTCACTGCTGCAAATAAGGCCTATCTGATGGTTTTCTGCCATGCGCTCAGTTTGCTAATTTGCTCCTCGGTTCAGTTGGTTCTATGTCTCAAAGTCTGACAATATGACATGTAATGCCGGCCTTCTCTTCATATCTCTCTCTCTCTCTCTCTCACTCACACTCCCTCTCTCTTTCTCTCTGTGTTTTGCGGTCTCCAGGAGGAGTGGGCGGTGCTGCGGCGCCTGGAGGCGTGTCCTCAGGCCTTGGCCGCCTCCCCCGAGGCGCGTCGTCTACGGCGACGGCTGCTGGTGCGCCAGGCGCTCCGAGAGAGGGGACGGCCCCTTCTGGACCTTGATAAGGCTGTCAGCCAATCACTATGCCTGGTGACTGGAGCACCGGTGAGAATGAGAACACACACACACACACACACACACACACACACACACACACACACACACACACACACACACACACACACACACACACACATACACACACACACGCATTTCCACAAGTTTAAAGCCGTCAGCCAGTAGTACTGATGTGCTCACTCTTCCTGTGCTTCTTAAGGAGTGGAGCGGTGACACGGGAGGTGTGGTCAGCGGAGGGGGTGTGGCCAATGCCAATGGAGGGGGCCGTGGCTCCATGATGATGATGATGATGATGAGCAGGAGGAAGCAGCGAGGCAGTGGACAGGATCTGGACATGCGCATCCTCGACCGCTTCCAGGTGACAACGCTGATCTCTCTATCCACCTTCTCTCTCTCTCTTTCTCTCAATACTCACTCTTTCTCTGTCTCTGTCTCTCTCTCTCTCTCTCTCTTACCTCTCTATCTCTCTGTTTCTCTCTCACATACTCTCTCTCTCTCTCTGGACATGCGCATACTCGACTGCTTCCAGGTGACGACACTGATCTGTCTCTCTCGCGCGCTCTCTCTTTCTCTCTGACCTCTTTCTCTCTCTCTCTCTTTCTTTCTGTCTCTCTCGCTTCCAGCTGACAACACTGATCTCTCTATCCACCTCTGTCTCCCTCTCTCTCTCTCTCTCTCTCTCTCTCTCTCTCTCTGGACATGCACATACTCGACTGCTTCCAGGTGACACAGCGCTGACCTCTCTGACCTGACTGTTTCTTCTGCCGTCCTTCTCTACCCTCTCCCTCTCTCTGTTTCGCCTTTTCTCCGTCTCCGTGTTTCCCCATCGTCTCTCCTATTGCTTATGCTGCCTCTCTATCATCTCTGGTTCTGCCTCTTTTCTCCACGTGTCTCTTCCCTTGTCCTCCTCCCTTTCTCTCTCCCCATCTCTCTTTATCCATTTTTCTATCGTCTCTCCCTATTCTCTCTTTCTTTCTCTCTCTCATTTCCAGTGTCTACATCTCTCTTCCTTCTTTCTCTCTGTCCATTTCTCTCCCTATCGATCCTTTATCTTCTCTCTTTCTCCCAGTCTCCCAAATGTGTTTGTGACTGTTGTTCATGATTTTGCGTGTGTGTGTGTGTGTGTGTGTGTGCGCGTGTTCCAGACTCCAGTGTCGAGCCGTAAGAGTATCCAGCAGCAGTCCGTTTCCTTCTGGCATCGACTGATGGGCACGCACGCTGGCATCAACACTGGAATCAAGAGCGCATACACCTCACGCGTACTCAAACCATTCATCAGGTAACACACACACACACACACAGACCTCCACAATGCATACATCTCACACATATTCAAGCCATTCATCCTAAAATGGTGTTGTATAACTGCACGGGAAAAAAAAAATCCCGAGACCGAGAAGACTACTGACGAAAATTCTGGTTTCTGGCTGAATGCTCACTCGTGCCACTACCTTTGAACAATGTGCCAGAACCAATGACTGTGTTACAAGGGTCTTCATGCTTTTGTTATTGTTTATTGCTACAAGCATAGGGCTACAGTTTGAGGTTAGGATTTCAGGATTCCCGTGAAAATAATGGCAACAGATGACCAGAGAAAGTAGAATAGAGCAGAAGACTCACTCTGATTGGTTTCCATTGTAGCCAATAATCTTGCAGTTCTAAATGCTAAAATATATTTTACTGCAATTTCCAGTCAAAAACTAAAAATAAAACATTACTGTTAAGAACTATGGCTGATATTACATAAGAGGTTGCATTGTCAATGTTTGGGGTGTTTAGTTTTCCCAGCAGGGCAGAAGATTTCGACCTGTACTGGCTTACATTCTATGTATATGTGCTGTGTTCCAATACTCGTACTTACCGCCCTTTCTGCACTGTGTTTGGGTACACAAGGTGTTCAGTTTCTTATCGTGGTGGTAAAGTGTACTGTAAATTACCCGGATAATGGTCCCCAAAATGGCCACTTTTTGAAGTGTGGAGTTACTGTACACTTTTCGCACTCGACGGCCACCACGTTTGTTACGTATTTGAGTGTCAGATCTGTCAAACTGCCAAATCTCCATAATAACAGCATAGTTCTGATTCCCAAGACAATCGCCATGTGTATAATAGACATGGGTAACTTTCTTACAAAGAAAGGCAACATAACAGACAGTGTCTTCCCTGATGAATTGTATATTGGCGGTTGGTAAACTGATGACACACGACAAACCGTCATTTCCGTTAAGTGTATCAGACAAAACGTAATTCGGAATGTACTCGCCTCGTGAAACGCTGAGGGTGGAAAATGTACTTCACTGCACTTAAATAAGGTACAGAGTACACAGGGCGAGTAATGGAACACCGCATTGGTCTCATAAATTCAGCTTGCTGACCCGGGATATAATTATCTAGTGAAATGACCTCATATCCTGCCTCCTGGCATGACCTCAGATTCCTGTCGTGACCTCACTTCCTGTCCTCTCTTGGTAGGCGGGACTACGAGACCCGTCCGCTGAAGCTGCGTTTGCTGGCGGAGATCCGGGCCCACCCCCATCGCCACGACGACGGCTGGAGCCCCGCCCCCGAGGCGCCCATTGACTACTGCTACGTGCGGCCCTCCCACATCGCATCAGTCAACGCCATGTGTAACGACATGTTCTGGCCTGGTGAGAAGAGAGCCACACACACACACACACACACACACATCATAAACTACCAGGCCGTGTGAAGAGACACATACACACAGGCAGACACACACACACACACACATACCATAAACTACCAGGCCATGTGAAAAGACACACACACACACATACACACACGCCATCGCATCAGTCATCGCCATGTGTAACGACATGTTCTGGCCTGGTGAGAAGAGAGCAACACACACACACACACACACACACACACACACACACACACACACACACACACACACACACACACACACACCATAAACTACCAGGCCGTGTGAAGAGACACACACACACACACACACACACACACACCATCGCATCAGTCAACGCCATATGCAACAACATGAGTGAGAACAGAGAAGAGAGACATGCACATGTGTACACACGCGCGCACACACAAAGACAGACACACAACACCCTATTTGTCAGTAAATTAATTGTCTTCAGGAGTGAATCTATCTATCTATTTATCTATCTTTCTCTCACTCCCTTCTTGCTCGTCCTGTCCCTATGTTTGTAGGAGTGGACCTGTCTGAGTGTCTGCAGTACCCAGACTTCAGTGTGGTGGCTCTCTACAAGAAGGTGGTGGTCGGCTTCGGCTTCATGGTACCCGACGTCAAATATAACGAGGCCTACATCTCATTCCTATTGGTCCATCCGGAGTGGAGGAGAGCGGGCATAGCCACCTTCATGATCTACCATCTCATTCAGGTATGTAGCGCACACACAAGGACATCACACTCCATGTGTCTGCGAGAAACCCCGCCATACTGCGCTACCAAAAGAACAAATTGTTTATATCGTTACTACGTCTCTCTCTACCCCTCCCTCTTTTCCCATCGCTCTCTCTCTCTCTCTCTCTCTCTCTCTCTCTCTCTCTCTCTCTCTCTCTCTCTCTCTCTCTCTCTCTCTCTCCATTCCTCTCTTTCTCAGACGTGTATGGGTAAGGACGTGACGCTGCACGTGTCTGCCAGTAACCCGGCCATGCTGCTCTACCAGAAGTTTGGTTTCAAGACGCAGGAGTACGTGCTGGACTTCTACGACAAATACTACCCAGTGGAGAGCAAGGAGTGCAGACACGCATTCTTCCTACGCCTCAGACGCTAATACACACACACGCACGCACACAAACTCTGTAGTTCACATTTCCCTGTGTTTTTTCGCGGGCAGTTACAACGGGTGCCAGTGTGATGCAGTGGCGTTTGCTCCTACCGCCATGTTGTGACACACACACACACACACACGCACGCACACACACACACACACACGCACACACACACACTACTGCTGCTGCGCATGGCCGAGTCACGTGGCCTCCGTTAATGTCATGTGCACACACTCACACTCACACACACACACACACACACACACACACACACACACACACACACACACACACACAAGCAGAGTGATTGTGAATGAATGAGGCTGACATGTTAGTTGTGATAAACTGCATAGAAAGTGTTTCAAGCCATTAGAAGACCCTCTGAAACTGGTTTGACGTTTTTAATAATAATGAAAAAACACTGCATAGAACTGTTTTAGAAAAGCACCCGATCTTGGTTTAGAGTTGTGGCAAAGAAAAAAGAAACTGCAAGGAAAAGTGTTTGTGTTCATGAAGTATTTGAGTGATATTGTTGAAGATGTTGTTTTGCGTGTGTGTGTGTGTGTGTGTGTCTGTTTAGTTGTTTTTACATCTTTCTCTTCACCCTCTGCATCACACCGCACACACATACACACCTGTGCACCCACTCTAGTGTGTACAAACGTGCACGCACGCACACACACACTTGATCTCCCTACTCTACTTCAAAGCGTTGTGACCCTTGTCAACACCCCTTAGACTGTGTGTGTGAGTGTGTGAAAACTTCTGGGAATTTGTATCAAAACATTGCCGGCGTTTCAGTTTCAAAGAAAACCCACAAAGTATTTTTGTTACAATGGTTTTATTTTCTCTCTCGTTTTGTAAAGGATCAAGGCTTCAATTGCTGTACGTGAATTTTCTGTATTAAAAAGCATCTTAGGCAAATTGATGCTGTCTGTGTCGTGAGCTTCAGCAAACACAGACACAGACACACATCCTGCATCCTGCGCAGTCTTTGCTGTGAACTTTCAAAGACAAAACACTTCACTGCAAACACTGCAACTCGCACTAAACAAACTGGTATACTGTCAAATTATGGGTGAAATTTCCCTGACCCATCAATGAGTTAGTCATCATTCATTCACCCCCTTTTGAAGTTAGATTACACTTAGCTTTTATCCAAAGTGACTCACAGTGATTTTGATTACAGTACAGGACGATTGGTTCCAGTCTCTGGGGCCGTGTGGGGTTAGGTGCTCAAGGGCACTTCAGCCATGGAGTGGAAGTGAGGGATTCGAACCAACAACCCTCTGATCTACAGCCCATCTCCTTGACCATTAGGGCACAGCTGCACATAACCGATATTGTATTGCAGAGTCAAAATGGCTTTTTTTATACTTCTGTACCACTGATGTAAACTGCATCATTACATTATGAGTGCCAACTGCATAGAACAGAAACAATGGACCAACAATATGTTTGACAGAACACTTATTTACACCCATATTTAGAGACAAAAGTATGGCTCTGTATTGAGCTGAAATGGGACACAATTTGGTCAAAATGGATAAAAAGATATTGCATCAAAGGGGAAAAAAACAATATTTGCAATTTATAATATTGCCCCCCATACCCCCCACAACAATTAGGTGTCTCGTATTTTTTTTCCACAGAGAGTTGACAGCCCACATTTGAGCATGTGAATGTGTGCTCATTCTGATCTACTTGACCGAATTGATATGTTAGTGAAAATACTTTTTTGCATACAACTTTCTCAGTGTGATCACACAGGATAATTAATTACGTTTATACTGACGGCATAAACTGGCTCACATGCATAACACAGCATCTCTTGATTTCTCTTACACTGATTGCAGTTAAACAGCAGACACACAAAGTTACAAATAACACACACACACACATTACATATTTGGAAGAACATACCGGACGAATGCTCTAACGCATACTGTATTACAATGAGTGTGGGATGTCACAAAGACTTAAGAGGCTTAATTTAAAAACCTTCTTACAGCGTATGGAGTCAGCCCATAGCAGGTGTATGTCATTGGCCGAGTCGGCTCTTAGTAGGCGTTTCATTGGCTGATGTGGTCCAGTAGACCGTTAGCCGATGTGTAGAAGATAGAGGTAGATACGATTCAAGGTTGAGCCAATTCAAGCCTGTACATTTCCGGGATCCATGCAGTGTCAGGTGAACACCCCTTTAGTAGACCAACGGAGGTTGTATTGAGAACAAATCAAGTTGGCGCTGTAGATGGCGGTGGTGCACATCTTTTGCAAGCCGCCACCAAGCGCCACAGAAAGATAAGGAGAAGGAAGGGACAACACCCACTAAGGAGACCAGGCTTGAGTACAGTCTTTTGCACTGGGTAGGCGTGGTTTGAATTATCTTGGTCAACCAGAACCTTGTTCCAGTGTGACAACCAGAGTACAGGAAGTCGGTTGGTGACATGATTTCGCAAAAGATGACAGAAAAATGAATGAAAATGAAGCTCATTTATTGTTACTGCACTTTCTGTGTTCAACACTCACTTCCTGGAGCTATTTTGGAACTATGTCAATGGCGATCTGTGTGTGAAAGGCCATCATTGAGTAAAAATGGAACACGGAGGTGAATGGGACTGGCCTAACACTTACTTGCATGGCTCTGTCGCAGGTAATTGTTTGGCGCTTCCATGGCTCTGTGGTCAACTACATTTGATAGACAGAGCCGGTCGAGTAAAGTCTTAGCCGATGCGTGATTGGTTAAGACTTGAGGTGGTCCACTCAGCCCTGTCTGCCCTCAGCTGGAATGTGATTGGCTGAGGCGGTGGAGTACTTCCTGGCCGGTGTGGGCCGCCATGATGGAGATGAGCTCTCTGCAGTCTGAGCCAATCGCCACGTCGTACGGCGTCTGGCCCCGCCCATTCCTCTTCCTCAGGCTCGCCTTGCAGCTGGGCAGCGGACAGAGAGAGAGATGGACAGATAGAGGGCAGGAAAGAGAGAGATGGATAGAGGCGAGGAGAGAGAGAGAGAAAGAGAGAGGGGGTGATGGAAAGAGATGGATAAAAAAGGACGAGAGAGATAGAAATGAAGATTTGTTTTGTTTGTTTTCTTTATAGCAAACTTAATTACATATCAACGCTCTCTTCAGACTCGCTTGAATTAAACATTTAAATATTTACAGTATGTAATGAAACATGCATTCGGAATGCAGTAGAGTAGCCATTAGTATACACTCGCCTCCAAAAGAGTTGTCGCCTACCCATCTGTTTGGAATAACAGCTAATAACCTGACTTTCAATTAATCACTTGGCTTCAGAAGTCACTCATATGAAAGCTATAACCCTCTCGAATGAAAATGAATGTACAAAAATAAATTTCATGCACCAAAGAAAGATTGACCCTTTAATGAACACAGACAGGGCAGATTTTGACAAGACAAAAGTTTTGTCACCTATCGAACATAATGTGAAAATGAGCAGATAAGTCACTTCAAAACACTTCAAATACGCAGATCGGGTGTCATACTTAATCACTGATTCACTCACACCTCTCCAGAAAATCAACTTTGGCCTTAGCTGTATGTTTAGGGTCATTGTAATCATGGAAAGCAACACAATGAAAATCAATGGAGTTCAATGAGAGATGATGACATATTTGCTATTCGTAGAGCAATACATTTTTAACTTCATGATGTAATCAATGATAAAAGCCCTCACACACCAGCAGCATGCATGCAGCTCCACATAAGAGCTGTATCCCTCCCATGTTTGACTTTAGGCACCATGTATTTTTTCCAAATTCTTCACCTTTAACACCAAATAAGTCTCTCCCACTGTCCTGTCTCAAAAAAGCCAGCCAAGAGTATGTCAGGCGTAATTCTGACAAAAATGAAGGCTAATGGGACTCATACTCTGAAGTCAAGATCCCAAGATCAACCATTTTAGAACTGATAGCATCAAAACTATATGGTGTTGGAGATGAAGAATATGAAAAAAGAGAAATGGTGCATAAAGTGAAACATGGTATAGATACAGCTCTTATGAGGAGCTGCATGCATGCTGCAAGTGTTTGAGGGCTTTTATCATTGATTAAATCATGAAGTTAAACATGTATTGCTCTACGAATAGCGAATATGTCACCATCTCTCATTGAACTCCATTGATTTTCATTGTGTTGCGTTCCATAATTACAATGACCCTAAACATACACCTAAGGCCAAAGTTGATTTTCTGGAGAGGTGAGAGTGATTCAGTGATTAGGTATGACACCCAATCTGCGTATTTGAAGTGTTTTTGATCTGCTCATTTTCACATTATGTTCGATAGGCGACAAAACTTTTGTCTTGTGAAAATCTGCCCTGTGTTCAATAAAGGGTCAATCTTTCGTTGGTGCATGAAATTTATTTTTGTACATACATTTTCATTCGGGAG
>NC_085857.1:53805545-53810545 GCF_034702125.1 Engraulis encrasicolus
ACTGTCTGGCGTGGCAGCTACAAAGTTGATCCTCAGGCTTACTTCAAGGTCATCCTTCTCGATCACTGCAGAGACCGCCTACAGAGCAGGGTCAAATGTCAAGGTCAAAGGTCAAGGTCACTTCAACACTCTATTACTATATTGAATTATTACTATATTAAATTACTTCACTATGCTAGCACATTACATTGCATTACACTTAGCTGACGCTTTTATATCCAAAGCGACTTACAGTGATTTAGGTACAGGGTATTGGTTACAGTCCCTGGAGCAATGTGGAGTTAGGTGCTTTGCTCAAGGGCACTCCAGTCATGGCCGCCCTAGAACAAGATCATTGCCGGGTGAACACACCAGTGGCAACAAGACTGCGCAGCAAGAGCGATACGAGTGATAGAAGCGACAGATCTGTAAAAAGCCTGTGAAAGTCTGTTAAAAGCAGAAAGCATTCAAGCATTCCGACATTCCCATTGCCTGTGGCGGCTGAACCGCACCGTCAGGGGTGCTCAGACTTTTTCAACATGTGAGCTACTTATTGAAATGGGTGTGTGGAAGTGATCTACTGGGGGTTCGGGGGAGAACATTTGAAAATACAGCTGTTAGAAATGCAATTTTAACACAATATGAAAATGTAGGCCTATTTGTAGGCCTATATAGGCCTACACATCAATAATAATGAAAGGTGAATCAGCGGTGAATAGCCTAACAACCTCATACAGACCTTATTTAGGCCTACTGTAAATTACGCCTGTTTTTGATCACAAAGGGAGACTATAGTAGGCTATCAAGTTTATGATAAATGTAATTTTCATAAATGAACATAATATTAATGAAGTTATTGATGTGCCCTCTTGGTTTCTGGACAGATTTTATGCAATCCCCTTTTCACTTTAATATGAGTGCAGAGCTATTTTCTCCCTCCCTGAAGTGTTATTTCATGTGTGCATGCTTGCTGTCACCTATTTGAAGGGTTGTTGGTTTGGGATTTCGTGGAGGACTTTTTTAATGCCGCTGGGAGAAGTAGACAGAACAGCGGTTTGCGGGCGTTTGGCGTTTTCACGTGGATGATATTGTCTTCGTGGACGTTACAGACATCCCTAGTTCCAAAAAATAAACAAGGAGACATCTACTGAATGGACCGAAAAGCGCGCTCTCTGTCTAGCGGCCGCGCTGAACAGACCATTTGAAAAGACGCGCCTGCACTCAGGTTAAACAGGCACACATCATTCACTCTCCCCTCGCACGCGTGCCTATGAAATCTAATCGAAGTAGCCAACTCCACGCTCAATGCGGGAGTTGCATCTTGCCTGCACTTCTCAGAGCATTGTTTAAAAGGGGGGAAAGCAGGGGATTGTCGGTGTTCGGGCTGTTGTTTTCTTCTCTGGCTGTTTCTTTTGAGCGGTGACGCTGCCTGTACTAACTGAACACATAGCGCACGGTATCGGCAAACGTCTCGTGCCATCCTATTTTTTTGTGCTCCGATGTTATGACTTAGGCTATGAAGAGTTTGAGTGTGGCGCTTGACAGTTATCCTCCTTATCTGAAGACGTCGTTGTGTTTATGGTAGGCTATTTACAGTGTAGACACCTGGAGTTAGCCTGTCAGATTCTGGGTATCCATAGGGAACTTTTTTTTTTTTTTTGAAGTGTTCTCCTACGATCTACCAATACTGCCTCCGCGATCGACTGGTCGACCGCGATCGACCTATTGAGCACATAATAGGCTATTCGCTGAAGTCCAACTACTTGTACAAACTGTCGCTCAAGTCGCCTCTAGTCACCCAAATTGCTTTTGTCTCTTCTGTTGCCGGCGACGCAATACAAAGTCAATTACATCCGTCGCTGGAATCGCTCAATAGTCACGACTGGTCTATTCGTGCTTTTACACTGCAGATACCAATTACAAAACAAGGTCAAAGAGTACAGATATAAATTATATTACTACATCATACTGTTGTTTGTTTAGTGTTGTTTATATAGCGCTATAAAGTGTTTAGAGTTATTTGTAGTGTTGTTTATACTGTAGAGTATTGTTTATTTGTGTGTTGTTGTGTAAGTTTGTTTACCCGTTTGTTTACCCGTTCCATGCGTTGGCTCTCCTATCAGGCTCTGGAACTGCTAGTTGTTTATATAGTGTTGTTTAGTCTTAGTTAGTATATATAGTGTTATTTATATATATCATTTTCTATTTCTATTTCTACTATTATTTATTATGTTGATTGCATAGTTTTGATTGTTGGTTTGTTTGTGTGTTTGATTGCTTACCCGTCCCATGCGTGGCTCTCCAATCAGGCTCTGGAACTGCTGGTTGCCCTGTGTGTAGCTCCGCAAGTGGAAACACACGTGATCCAACTGCTTCCTCCAGTAGCCTGTGATGCACGCAAACATGTTACACACACACACACACACACACACACACACACACACACACACACACACACACACACACACACACACACACACACACACACACACACACATTACACACACATTACACACACAGACACATTACACAGACACACACAGACACATTACACAGACACACACACACACACACACACACACACACACACACTCACATTACACACACATTACACACTCATACACACACACACACACACACACACACACACACACACACACACACACACACACACACACACACACACACACTCACATTACACTCATACACACACACAGAGGTGTCCCCTCACCTCTGCCAGGACTGATGCTAGTCAGCAGTGGCCTCCTCTCCCTCATTCCTTCCTGGATCAGCTGCTGCTGTGTCAGCTGTGGCGCCCCCTGCTGATGCCGATGACCTCTGCGCTCCAGCTGAGCAGCCGACGGGTAGAACAGCCCCACCGTCTGCGTCTGCGCATCTGCGCACTCCCATTGGCCCGTTGTTGTTGGTCCTCCCCCGGCCCCCGACATCAGCCGGCCTCCCGCCATTGGCCCAGAGCCTGCAGAGCCCGCCTCCATGGCCCTCAGCCGCAGGGCGGGGTCAGAGGAGGAGGAGGGAGAGGGTGCCGGCTGCCACACCACACTGTGGTCATCTCGGGAGGTCGCCATCTTGGTAAAGGCACACTGGGCAATACAAGGAAGGTGATATAATACATAGACACCATCTTAGTAGAGGCACACTGGGCAAGACAAAGCAACTTCATTTGAATTTCGCATTTCTTACATCAAGGGGAATTTCAACTTCTACGGGCAAGAGAGTTAAATCATGAATTTGTAATGACATCCTGTGAGATTGATGATGTGATGTGTAAAAACATTGTGGCCGCCATAGTGGGTTGTGGTCGTCTCTGGAGGCCGGCATCTTGGTAAGGTAAGCTGAGGTAAGCCAAGGTGATGTCAAGAATCTCTGGCGATGTGTAGCTTTATTATCGACTTTTAAATCTCTGTTCGATACTTGCTCTGACTCTGTGTGTAACGATGAACGTTTCCCAAACGGCATGGTTGACCCGCCTCCCTCTGTTTGCTACTGGTCGAGGCCAGAAAAGGCAGTACCGAAGTTTAAACCAAACATTTTCTTAGTTCCAATAAAACATCTCTGCTTAAACCATATCACTGCCTTGAACACGCCTCTACCCAGGGCCGCTGGAGCTGCTCAAAGTTGATTGGTGTGTGTGTGTGTGTGTGTGTGTGTGTGTGTGTGTGTGTGTGTGTGTGTGTGTGTGTGTGTGTCTGTGTGTGTGTGTGTGTGTGTGTGTGTGTGTGTGTGTGTGTGTGTGTGTGTGTGTGTGTGTGTGTGTGTGTGTGTGTTAGAGTACCTGTCTGTGTGGGCCCTCCATATAAACTCCACAGCGACTGCAGTAGGTGGCATAGAGAGGAGAGCTGCAGCCACACATGGAGCACGTCAACAACCGAGACACATGACCTGGCTACAACACACACACACACAAACACACACACACACACACACACACACACACACACACACACACACACACACACACACACACACACACACACGGAGCACGTCAACAACCGAGACACATGACCTGGCTACAACACACACACACACACACACACACACACACACACACACACACACACACACACACACACACACACACACACACACACACACACACACACACACAGACACATACTGTACATACACATCCTATGCACGTCAGCAACACACACAGACACACACACAGACACACACACACACACACACACACACACACACACACAGACACACACACACACACACACACATTCACAACACAAGCTAGACAGAGCACCTCAGCAGACATATCACGTGACCTGGCTAAAAATACACACACACACTTACTCCCACACAAACACAGACGCAAACACGCACACACACATTCACACACCATGCTGTAACACTATGCCTGTAACCTACACACTTCTAGCTTCTGCAACGTTACATTTCAATATTCATTTTGATGACGTGAGAAAAAGGATAAAGCTGTTTCCGCCCGGTTTCGAACCGGGGACCTTTCGCGTGTGAGGCGAACGTGATAACCACTACACTACGGAAACATGTTCTGCCTTGGGGGGAAAATCTGGGTCAATCACATTGCTGCACACATCACCATGTGGTTGCTGCCATCGAATCACAATGCAGGGAAGTAGGCAGCCAGCTCCACACACCGAGCAGAGCAGCTACAAGGGTAACACCAGAGAGAGTAGAGAGAGAAAGAGAGATTCCATTGGCCCATTGTTTCCGTCCGGGTTCTACATTTGCAAGGGGGAGGGGGGGTGGGGGGGCAGACCTAAAGACTGTTCTATTCAATGCTAGGAGTATTATGACACGCCCCTTTAGGCAGACCAGAACCTGGTCATGTTAGGTGCTCATAGCAACCTATTACATTGGCATATCTCTATATAATCTCTGGTAACACTTTATAATGGGGCACCTAAGTCTCCACCCCTTCCGGGCGGCTCATGGAGCTGGGAACGCAAACAGTTTTGACTGGGCTGTAATGGACTGATCAAAGCTATCTTCCGATCCACCTCGCATTT
>NC_085857.1:53815545-53835545 GCF_034702125.1 Engraulis encrasicolus
CGTACACCTTCATCGATGTATCCGGAGCTGTCCACGTGAGTGGTGCTGAAATATGTGTATGCTACGAGTGAAGCATGGAGAAAATATGCTATATCCTGTATCTATGAGAGGCTGAGGGAACGAAGTCACCGATATTCGAGAGAATATTTTCAATCTGATCAATTCAGGCTGTTGGAATGGCGATATGATGTGAAGAAAAAAAACGTCTGTTTTTTTCTTATTTACAGGACTAGGATTTTGTTTGAATGTCTGAATTACTGATACACACGGACACACACTAGGAGATTTATTACAGTCACTCATACCTGCTTAAGAAGACACTCCCACACAGGCAAGTCCAGCAGAAAATAGAGCTAGTTACCGGTAATGAAATTGACTCTCTAAGTGTTAAATTAACCCTCTATTTTTTTCTGTGTACGTATTGTTGTCATTAATCATTGATCATGTGCTGTACCTGCTGTTGTCATGGTGTCACCAAAGCCATTCTCTGTTGCAGCCGTGACTCCATGAGCCATGTTGGCCTCGTCCTTGTGATCACTTCCTGGGTGATCAGGGCTGTGGTCACTTCCTGGGTCATCCGCGTCGTCGCGGGGTAACACGGGGTCCACCAGGAACACCTTTGTGACCACAGCACTCTCCCTGCCATCGCTGAGAAGACACACATGTCAGTACGGCACGCACAGTCACACACACACATACACACACGCACACGCACACGCACACATGCACACACAAGTGCACTCTCTCTCACACACACACACACACACACCCCCCCCCGACACACACACACACTCTCTCTCTCTCTCTCTCTCTCTCTCTCTCTCTCTCTCTCTCTCTCTCACACACACACACACACACACACACACACACACACACACACACACACACACACGCACACACACACACACACACACACACACACACACGCACACACACACACACATACACACAAACACACACATACCGTTACACAAAAGCAAAAGCATTTTTTTGTGATAAAAAGCATTGTTAAATTACTCTGGACAACATCCGTTGAAAACATCTACGAAGCTATTAGCAGAGAGACACAACAAAAGAATTGAGCTACTATTGTTACTGTGTGTGTGTGTGTGTGTGTGTGTGTGTGTGTGTGTGTGTGTGTGTGTGTGTGTGTGTGTGTGTGTGTGTGTGTGTGTGTGTGTGTGTGTGTGTGTGTGTGTGTTCACATGTGTCACTACTCACCTTCTTACAGCGAAGGCTCTGACGGTTACTCTACCCGCAGGTAGACACACAGGTGCAGTGTACCTACACACACACACACACACACACACACACACACACACACACACACACACACACAAATAAACGCACGCACACACACACATACACACACACACACGCTGAGGACCCTACACATAGATAAATATCCGCACTTGCCTTAACAGTACACAAACACATTCCCTGCTATACAGAAAGGTAGACACACTCACTCATGTGTGCATGACTGTGCACACGCACGCATGCCCAAACACACACACACACACACACACACACACACACACACACACACACACACACACACACACACACACACACACACACACACACACACACACACCACCCCACCCACAAACTCATACACACCTAAACACACGTGCACACACACACGGGAACAGGTGGAGTGTACCTACTGCTGTCCAAAGAACACACTTCTCTCTACCTCTGCACACATCTGCGGGCGGGCACGCGTGCGCGCGTGCACACACACACACACAAACACACACACACACACACACACACACACACACACACACACACAGACCACCCCACACACAAACTCATATACACCTAAACACACACTTTACACAGGTTGGCACACACACACACACACACACACACACACACACACACACACACGCGCGCACTTCAGTAGCCCATGTACCTGAGTGTGTTGCTATCCCCAGACCCCAGTCTCCGCTCCACCTCAGGCTTGGTACCATCCAATGTGAAGTAGATCACAACATCAGGTGTGTCTGACAGGAAAATATTATAAGATTTTATTACAAACAAATGGGAACACCGAGTGTGTCTGACAGGGGAAATCATAATTTGTCTTAGGCAAGCGACGTAGGGCGTGAGCCTAATGCACGTAATCAACAATACTTCTCTGTCAGCATCTTCGCATACGCAAAGAGAGCAAAACAGTAACAAATACAAAATGTGGAGTCCGCTTCACGCACGCTGCGCAATGTCTTCACAAATGTAATGTTATCACCTGATTTGATCTCGAGCAGTGTCGCGGTGTCTATTTCGTGCTTGGCTTTCCCCGGCAGTGGCACGCGGATCGGTATGATGAGAGGAGCTGCCACGGAGCCCGCCGTCATTCTTGCCTGGTGTTCACGGGTCTGCGTTACACACACAAACCCGCAATATTCTGAAAATGAAATGAATGTTTACTCGAGCGAGTCCTAGAAGCAACTGTCGGAAGGGGTCCAGCATTTTGCAAACAGTATGACGAGTCGGAAAGAAAAATAAATACAACCAGGCTGAAAATCAAATTTGGCACATTACGCACCAAGGAAATGCAGGCTCGGTGTGTGTTGAAAACAGCGCACAATTCCACGTAGCTTTGTAACCTCTAAAGGGGTATGTTTGGTCTGTCTGTGTGACTAGCAACGCCCAAACAAAAACTCAAGCAGCATGCGCCATTGCTATTGGTGGGCCACACGCGCCTTGGCAACCACATTGGCCAATGGTTACATTTCACTAAACCCATGCCATGGGGCCTCTCCTTCGCTAGATGAGTTGGTGTATGTTTGAGACCTGTGTGGCCCCCTCTCACACATAATTCCATGACATTTTAAACATAGGCTGTTGCAGCTACAGCACATCTTTATGCTCTTAAACAGACTCGGTGTCAACAAGAGGGAAATAACCTTCAAAAATGTGTGTGCACTAGAAATTGCTCAACCAGTCACATCCTTTTTTCCCACAGTGCCGCAATTCATTTGGCAATGGTTGATGAACATCACCACAAGCACATGTTTCAGTCTGTTAGCCACGTAAAAAGGTGACTGTTCTGAAACTTGAAGTTTTGGTGATAAGTTGACACACAGTTTGACGTGGCATGCGGGGACGGAGGAAAGAGGAAATGGAAAGTGAAACAGCACTGTGCAGCAGGCTAGGCTTGGGCGTGGTGGTGGCAGACTCGGTCCAAACTGGGAAGCCTACTCATTCATCAGGTAATACAGCCAACGTGTGGAAGTTCTGCATGATTTTAAGCTCAAATTTGAGTTTGATTTCAGTAGTTTGAATTTTCATGCGAAAGAGCTCCATATGCCCGAGTCAAAATAACGCCGAGAGAAAAGGAGTTGGGGGCAGGTCAGTAATCAGCTGGTAAAACGTAAGACTTTCCTTTTCATGTGTGGTAGGCCTATTGAAAGAAGGAAAGTACGTGGTCACAGGGCAACAGCAAACTAGTTATTTGTAAAGAAAGAGAAAGAAACCCTTGCATTCACCCGGCATATAGGGCCGGTGGGGTGGGGGGTGTACTCAAGCTTATACGCCCCCATGTGTGTTAAAGGTGCACTGTGTAAGGTTGTGGCCAGAGTAGGTAGGCTACTCAGTATTGCAGATACTATGCTGGTTGTTACCAAATTTGTTCTTTTCATGAATATTTACTAATTCACCAAAGTTTACTAGGGTGAACTATGGTAAATTGGGACACTTTTGGTAGATCGCAAAAAAAAAACCACTTTAAGTTTAAAATACACCAACATTTAGTAATTGTATGTCTTCATATGGGTCTTGGGTACATTTCCATGTAGGAATTAGTTTTTGAAGTATGATATTTTATAATATATTAACATTTAAAGACAGTGAGACACCAACTTCGTTGTGAGAAAATGCTATGGCAATTTGGGACACCCTTTAATGTAAAATGGGACAGTCTGTTTGATTATCATTATTTTTGCACAAACTGAAGAATAATATCGTTTTTCTCTTGTTAACAGTAGACTAGGATCTTAACTATTTAAAAAATGATATAACATCCCTGAAACATTTCCATTTCAAGAGAATATTGAAGGAGTATGGCATGTGTGACTGTGGCCATGGCCATTAGCATGTGGGATGCATAGGCTATTACAATACAGGCCTATGGCGTGCTAATATGTTATGCTAACAGCTAACAGAAGCCCATTCTGTTGCTATGAGAAAACTGTCCCATTTTAGCTTAAAATATTGTCCCAAATTAGCTCACTCCACTATACTTACTAAAAGTATGTCTCCTTAATAAAGTAAAGACAAATGTGTAAATGTTTTGATATTGAGTTAAACCTTTAGTAAAACAATATTTCAATCATATTTTGTACCATATAATCACTAATTCAGCCATAATATCCTTATGATCTGATAGCATAATCGACATGTCAGCTAGCTAAACTGACAAGTGTTGGATCCACTGTCACTTCAAACCTTTGCTCATTTCTTTTATGATACTTAACACCAAATAAAATTATTGTTCCTTATACATGACAGTTGCAGTAACAATATTACATCCCATTTTGTGATTGGCTGCTAATATTTAGAAAGAAAACAACCCAAAACCTTATTTGTCCCAATTTGGCTGATGTCCCAAATTACCTTAGTTCACCCTATATGCCCAAAGTACAACAAGGGTTGCAGCCAAAAAAGACTTATTGGACATTAAAGTGGCAGACATGGAGAACACATGTTTGAAAAATGCATTTTCCCATAATGAATATTTCGAATTTGATGGGTGGTGGTAAGTATATTTTTGAAAAATGTAACATTTGCGAAGGGGCAGCCTGAATTCCGTAAATAAACCACTACCGGTATAATATTATAGTGCACCTTTTAAGACAATCTTGTCTTTTTATTCGGCATACTCAATAAAAAATGTTGTGTGCCTTGTATTCGTTGGGTGTGCCATTCAGAGATAAGCCCATTTTTTGAAGTGACTGTAGGCCTACTCATAGCTTACTTGAGGTGCAGCAGCCATGGAAGTGTAACTGATTATGAGATGTTCCTTCGCAGACAGTCCGCCACGCTGTCTCGAACCCACCACCTCCTAGTCAACGCCCCAGTTCGGGTATCATGGGAGGCACAATATGTAAATATGATACCACTGAGCTAAGGGGCCAGTTTGACAGCTCAGCACTTTATGAGGCTTCGGGAGGGAGGTGTTGTGTAGGCTACTAAGGTTCCGCGCCACACTTTGCTAGTTGGCCTTGGTTACACAAGGTCCATCTTACAGTCAGATTACACATTTACGATTTTCACTTACATGATGTTGTGGATATTTTATTACACCCATACCATAATATCCACAACATCATTTATATGGATTATATCATTGTCTAACTTACTTTTCCATGCTTTGCTTATGTTTGCTTATTATTTATTGGTAATTTGTCTGATTGTTGTTGTTGTTATTGTTATTGATGGTGGATATATTTATATGTTTATTTTCTACATAGCCATGGGCTCATCGCCATCACGTAAGTAAAACTATAGTCTACTGCATGTACAGTACAAGTCATATGCAGAGATTAGAAATACAGTGATGTACAGAGATGTTAGGCCTGTGTATGCATGTATGCATCCATTTTGTGTGTGTGTGTGTGTGCGTGCGTGCGTGTGTGCATTTGATATTTATATTTTTGCTGAATTATTAATTTGTTAGTTAATCTCCATTGTTCACCATTGTTGAGTAGCGATTAATTGATCCCCACTGGTATTCTTTTTGTTTTTCAGAACCGCAGCTACAAGGTAAAATGGAGTAGCCTATTTTAGGCACGGCTTTCTAAGACCTCATTGTTGTCGAAGTGTTATATGTGGTTTCATTCATCACTCTAAGAGTCAAATTTAAAACTTTATAGAATTAACCAATGCCTTACTTTCTATACCCCAAGCAGTGACCTATAAAGCTATCAATCATAGTGTTTGTTTTATCACTTCTTTTGATCCACACCAGACCAGAATGTGAAGAGAGGAGGCACCATAACTTTTACCTGGAGGGCAGACTGTGAAGCGACTGCAACCTGGAGCAAGAATGGACAGCTACTGTCAGGTAGGATTGTGACGTCCGTGAGTAAATGAACCATTCATTGAACGCCTCTTTGACGCGAACGATGGGAACCAACTCAGCTTTTGTGTGCTTATTTTGAGCATGTGACCTTCACGTGATGTGAGAACTTCAATTTGAGAAAAGACACAAGTGTCTCTGCCTCAGAGAGTGTCTGAAATGGTCTTTAGAAGAAGGGCTGTCTGTTGTCATTTGGACACACAGATTCTTGAATGATTCTTGGACTGTTGAGTATTGGGGTGCTTAAAGGAACAGTCCACCCATTTTTGATTGTCACATATTTGCTGTATTTCCAAATATTAGTGTGCATATCATTTTCCAAGTGGGCCCAGCCACTTGACTGCCGCACTGGTAACCCGGGTTCGAGTGAATTTTACATTCATTTTAAAAGTGGTTTATAAGTACATTTGATGATATTTTATTTGGTACCATAGACTTCCATGGCTAGGCATAATATGGTTATACGGTTAAACTAGGAAAAACACATAAAGAGAAAAGCCTATGTATTCTGATATTTTACCAGGGCTTAACTAGGTATGGGCAATTTCCTGAAATGAGTTGGACTGTTCATTTAAATGCACTTTTTTTTTTTTAATATTTTCTTAGGGGCTTTTTATGCCTTTATTTCACATGACAGTCGAAGATGGTGACAGGAAGTGAATGGGACAGAGAGACAGGGGAGGATCTGGGAATGACCCCGACCAGACTGGAATCGGGGTCCCGTGGGTGGGCATGCAAGCCCAAATGTGGGGGGCTTAGCGCGCTGCGCCACAGCGCCCCCAAAATGCCATCTTTTTAACACCATAAAAACATTTTAAAAATGGTCAAATGATTCAGTTTTTGAATGACTCATTGAAAGGATTCCAGATTTATATTTGTCACGTGCTTTCTTATGCTGGCACAATAAGCAGTGAAATGAAGGTTGCACCTTCTCTCTGCTGTGTCGTAATGAAAAAAGAGGCACTATGATATGGATCCCGTCTAAGACCCATGAATCCCATCTCTACTGTCAGGTAAAGAAGACAGACGCGTCACCATCAGGCATGACAACCTCAACAAGTATCTCACCATCACAGACGCCAGGGAGGAGGACGAGGGACGATACACCTTGGAGCTGCAGAATGGATCGGGTAAAGCATCCGGGTCTGCAAATGTTAAACTGCTTGGTAAGATCACATTATTATTATTATAGATTGTTCATATTATTTAAAATTAAAGAATTTTGTTGCATAACGGTGTAGCCACCGTTTTTATTTTATTTTTGGAAATGATTGTTCAGAGGTCCTATCACCTATACCAGGGGTCCCCAAACTAAGGCCCGGGGGCCGATGCGGCCCGCCACGGCCCTTTGACCGGCCCTCCATCTCTCTGCACCTCACCATTTGAACTGGCCCAATCACTCATAAAATGTTAATCACCATATTTTTCTAACCTTTCCTTGATATTTTTACATGGTTATTAGATAGTAAAAGGAATAGAAAGAAATTGAAAAACATGTTAAGTACTCACTTCTTTTACAAATCACTTGTAATGATGAACTATTTTGTGCTGGAAATTATGGCTATAACAGGCAGTGGTCTAGTATAGAGCCCACATGATTGATCCCGGCCCCCAATCACAGTCAGGAACGATAATGTGGCCCCGAGAGAAAAAAAGTTTGGGGACCCCTGGACCTATGCCATTCAAATAGGTTGGGAACATACTTTTTAAACCTATATAAAATGCACTTTGCAATCCAATGCAATGGAATGCCCAATACAACCATGTTAAGTTCTACAAAATTAATACACCTCTACAATGTTTTGCAATGAAACCCTTCAATTATAGATTATCAGATATTGATAGATTGATTAATTGATCAATTATAATGAATTATGATTAATCATAATAACAGATGATGATGTCAGATTAGATAGAGATTACTATTGTTTGTTGTTTATAGTTACAGTATACAGTAAATCCTATTATTGTTGTTGTTGCATTATGTACTGTGTATTGTTATTGATTTCTAAATGCACATAGATCAACTAAAAGTTACAAAGATTTGGTAACCAGACATGCTCCTATGGAAAGCAGCAAGCAAATATGCATCTTTTGTGAACACTAAATAAAGGTTTTAATTGTGTGTGTGTGTGTTTGTGTGTGTGTTGCAGAATATGATTCAGACTGGCGAAACCTGGACTGGAAGTAAGTCAGTGCATGGTATCTGTGCGTGTGTGCGTGCGTGCATGCGTGTGCGCGCCTTATCATGTCTGTGCTAAGCAGGAATTTAAAAGGCAATCCCATCGTGTGTGTGTGTGTGTGTGTGTGTGTGCATTGAAGGACAAGTGAACTGAAAAAGAAGCTGGGGAGCTTTACCCTGAGTAACCCTCAGATCAACCACCTTCGCTTCCTGTTGCACGGCCCTGTGGGACACGGCAAATCCAGCATCATCAACTCCTTCAACAGTGTGTTTCAAGGTCGGGTCACTGAGAAGGCCCAATCTGCATCATACAGTGGCAACAGCTTCACTTTAGAGGTGTGTGTGTGTGTGTGTGTGTGTGTGTGTGTGTGTGTGTGTGTGTGTGTGTGTGTGTGTGTGTGTGTGTGTGTGTGTGTGTGTGTGCGCGGGTGTTACAAGAAAAAGTGTTTTGTCCTTTGTCTCTTTTCCAAAGGGAAATCTTGCATACTGCTTAAAATGGAGCACTGTCTGACCCCATCGATGTTGATGATACTTCAAGTGGTAGTTCGCTATTTTAGACATTAAGCCTTGTTTGTGTGACTTCTGGGGTGAAGTAGAGATGTTCTCATCACAATTTTGACATTTGGTGCTGAACGGAGCATTTGGGTATTCAAGACTGCAGCCCCCCCACCTTTACATTGACTCCAATGAAGCACTCAAGCAATCGATCATAAACTGGCATTAAACTTTCGTTTGCAGAGACATGAAACTCACCGAGTGGTCAGAGGTGGGCAGCGATACGTTGGCTCGAAAATCACCGCGAAATACGCTTCCAGAGAAGATATATTCATTATTGTCCGTCTTCATTGATTGTATTGGTTTGACTAGTATTACTCCGCGCGACCGGAAATAGGGGGGTGCGTTTGTTTACGTTACTATCTATGGTTTGTATGCAAGCTGTAGTTTTTGTAGCCAGTCCCGCTCAAAGATAGCCGTTCTACCTTGCTCCTTGATGTCTACATAAACAACACACTATCGCTACCTACTGGCTGGATGTCTACTGCTATTCAACGGCGTCTGGGGAAAAATAGGTCCGCCAAATGCTAAACAACAGTTAGAAGGCATATTTTGCTGCAATTTTCGGGTCAATTTATCGCTGTCTACCACTGACCACACGGTGAGTTCCATGTCTTCTCAAACAAAAGTTTAATGCCATTTTATAATCGATTGCTTGAGTGCTCTATTGGAGTCAATGTAAAGGTGGGGGGGGCTGCAGTCTTGGATACCCAAATGCTCCGTTCAGCACCAAATGTCAAAATTGTGATGAGAACATCTCTACTTCACCCCAGAAGTCACACAAACAGGGCTTAATGTCTAAAATAGCGAACTACCACTTTAACCCCAAGTTGCTCCTGGTGGCAGGGTGGTACCCTGCGTGACAGCCACTGCCACTGGTGTGTGAATGGGTGAATGTCAGGCCATGCAATGTAAAACGCTTTGAGTGCTTGAAGGAGTGGAAAGGCGGTATATATACAGTAAATGCAGTCCATTTACCATATTTGCCTTTCAGTACCAAACATACCAAGTTAAGGATACCCAAGGGAGAACATTACCATTCGTCTTCAATGACAGTATGGGGTTGGAGACTCTGCAGGGGGCCGGTGTTCTGACTGATGACATCATTGCTGCCATACAAGGTCATGTCAAGGATGGCTATAAGGTGACGTAATCATGTCAACATTCTATGTTTACATTGTATACTTTGTCTACTAATATTGCTATAAGTTCACCAGAAAAGCAAAGAAATCCATTATCCATGCAAATAAATAGTCATACTTAACAATTTATGGAATTTTGTTAGCTGTTAACCTGTGGATTTCCCCTGTGTATTTTTTTCCTATTAAATATTTTTTTTCTATTTTACGCTATTGTTAAGTAATGTATTCATTATTATTTAAATGTTAATTACATTATTACATTATATTACATTGCATTGCATTTGGCAGGCGCTTTATAACCAAAGCGACTTTCAAAAAAGGACATCATCATAGCCAACATCACCAGCAGATACAAACTGCACAGGAAATATACAGAACAACAAAGAGGGGTTAGTAGGGTTTTTTTTTTTTAGAGTACACACAAACACACACACATACAGTTAGGGCCATAAATATTTGGACTTCTGCACAATTTTCATCTTTTTGGTGCTGTACACCATCCCAATGGATTTGAAATGAAACAAACGAGATGTACATTAACAGCAGACTTTCAGCTTTAATATGGGGGTGTTTGCGTCCAAATCGAGTGAACTGTGAAGGAATTATGACATTTTCTATCAGTCCCACCACATTTTAAAGGGACCAAAAGTAATTGGACAGTCTAGTATTTATACATCAAACTTTCAATTTTTAATTATTTGGTTGCAAATACTTTCCAGTCAGTTACAGCCTGTAATTTGCAATCCATAGACGTCAATAGACACTGGGTTTTTATCTCTGGTGATGCTATGGTGAGCTCTCTACTGCAACAGTCTTCAGTTCCTGCTTATTCTTACGGTATTTTCCCTTCAGTTTTGCCTCCAGCAAGTGAAATGCTTGCTCAACCGTACTCAGGTGAGGTGATTGACTGGGCCATTGAATAATATTCCACTTTTTTGGGGTAGAAATGGCTTAGTGGCTTTCAGATGACGCTTTGGGTCATTGTCCATCTGCACCGTGAAGCATTGTCCACTGAGTTCAGAACCATTAGGTTTAATATGTCATGATAATATAGCCTGAAAATCTTCAGAATTCATCCTGTGGCTTTTGTCGGAAGTCCTCATCATCAATAAATACAAGGGGAAAATAGTATTGACAGATATGCATGCCCACACCATGACACTACATGATTCACTGATTGGGTGGTATGCTTTGAATCATGAGCAGTTCCTTCCCTTCTCTATACTCCTTTCTTCCCATTACCCTTGTACAAGATGATTTTTGTCTCCTCTGTCCATAGGATGTAGCTCAAGACCTATACAGTCTTTTTAAGACGTTGTTTGGCAAAGCCAAATCTGGTATTGCTATTTCTGATGCAATCAATAATTTACATCCTTTAGTAAACCCTCTGTATTTCCTATGGTGAAGTGTTCCTCAATGTTCTTGATATTTTTCTTTATTGTTGCCTTGGGCATGTATCCACCGTTCACCTGGACACTGTTCTACATTTGGCCAACTGTTGGGAGATGGGTTTTTGTTAACCAGATACAGAATATTGTCTGTCATCCACTGCATTTGTCTTCCATGTCTGCCAGGTAATTTGGTGTTACTTTTTTCCCCAACATTCTGAACTCTTGAATTAGTCATATTCAATGTTTCCCCATCTCTCAAATTGGTTTGTTTTGATTTTTTTCAACCTTATGATGGCTTACATCACTGATGGTGACAGGTGGACTTTTGAGCTCATGGATATTCCGTAAAAATATATGGAAATGCAAATGGAACACTTTGGAACACTTCAAATTAACTCCAAGACCTTGTATTGACATCTTGGTGATGGTGTAGTAAGGGAATAACACACATCTGACTGGAAAATAGCTGAAAAGCTTACTGTCCAATTACTTTTGATCCCTTGAAAAGTGGGCAACACACACAAAAAACGTTGTGATTTCATTCCTGTTTGTGCGATATGGATTTTAACACCCTCACATTAACGCTGAGAGTCTACAGTTAATGCACAGCTTGTTTGTTTTATTTCAAATCCATTGTAGTGGGGTATAGGGTGGAAAAGGATGATAATTGTGTTGCTGTCCAAATATTTCTGGCCCTAACTGTACATACACAAAATTATTCATTATTTTTACCCTCATAGTTCAAGCGCTCTCCTTTGCGTAAGGGGGACAAAGACTACAACCGAAACCCCATTCTGAGTGACCAGGTGCACTGCCTGGTGAGTGTCATCCGTGGGGACAGGTTCCCTCTCCTAGAAGACGACGACAATATCCTGGAGAAAATGAGGACAGTCAGGCGTGCTGCAAGTGACTTAGGTAAGTCTCATGCAAATACACTCACACACACTCTCTCCCTAGCTTTAGCTCGCTCACTCGCTCTCGCTCGCTCTCTCTCTCTCTCTCTCTCTCTCTCTCTCTCTCTCTCTCTCTCTCTCTCTCTCTCTCTCTCTGATTCACTCACTCACTCACTCACTCACTCGTATGTATGTATGTACCGGTATGTATGCATTATTTGTTTTAGTAGAAAAAGGTTCAAATTTGAAAATATACTCACAACATGTTTCAATACATTTTCACTTTAGAAACTTAGCGGAATCCTTTTTTACTTAATACATTTTGATAGAATAATGAATGAGGGTATAATGGTAAAAATGTTGTAGCCTACTACACATTTCAACATGTTCAACACTGGCGAAATCGTTAAAATCGTTGGCTGGGGTTTATAAAGGTGGTAAAGTGTCTTATTTTTCATGTTAAGCGTTGTCTTGCTTTAAGACAAGTTAAAAAAGGGAATATGTCGCTAAGCTAGTGAAAGTCAATGGATCCGTGTAGCATGCTACAATGCTACACGGATCCATTGACTTTCACTAGCTTAGCGACATATTCCCTTTTTTTAACTTGTCTTACAGCAAGACAACGCTTAACGTAAAAAATAAGACACTTTACCACCGTTATAAACCCCAGCCAACGATTTTAACTGCATTAAGCCCCAAAATAGTGGCATACCCCTATAACATTTTCTGGGGCAACCAGACATTCATTTTGTAAAAAAAAAATGAAAAAGCTATTTGACATTGCATGAAACACACTCACAACAATATTTGTTACTGACCCACGTGTATGTATGTAGGCTACGTATGTATGTATGTATGTATGTATGTATGTATGTATGTATGTATGTATGTATGTATGTATGTATGTATGTATGTATGTATGTATGTATGTATGTGTATGTATGTATGTATGTATATATGTATGTATGTACTGTATGTACGTATGTACAGTGCTGTGCGAAAGTATTCGCCCCCTTACTGATGACTTTTTTTGCACATTTGTCATACTTTACATTTGTTAGGTGATCTGAAAAGGTTAAGATTAAACAAGGATAACCCAAATAAACATAAAATGCAGTTTTTCAGTGAATATTTTATTTAAGAGAAAATGCCATCCAAACCTGTATGACCTTGTGTGAAAAAGTAATTGTCCCCCTCATTAAATGAGGAGGTATCTGTGATTCATCATAATATGTTGAACAACTGCGTTATATCTCACAGCTGCCCAAGTCTGAATGCTAACGGACCTTTCAAATCAAGAGATCATTTGAATATAGCCTGTTTTGTCAATGAGTGCGTTTATATGCAGTCCAGTATGCCGAATATGAGGCGTATCCCGGTTGTGATCATATTCGGGATAAGGTGTTTATATGAGCACATATCTCTACATTTTTGGCTGTTATAGAATTCTCTTCAAATGCATGTAGCCTGGATACCAGCAACAGCGTTCTATGGGAAGCCCCTGTATTCGGGATAAGGTACATGCGTCAGTATCCCAAGTTCTTTCGGAGTACTCCACCTAGCATATCCCGATTTCTCAGTATCCCGAATAAGGACTTATTGTTTATATGCTCAAATGCAAATTCGGGATACTTAATATCCTGATCATTTTTGGGATAGGCCTACTGAACTGCATGTATACGCACTCAATGTGTAGGTCATATTGAACCCATGACATCACACTATGATTCATCAACATTCAGGAGCAGATCGTAATAAAATAACTGACATGTCTCAGACTCTAAAATGTTACAAAGCCATTTCTAAATCATTGGGACATCTGCAAACCATGGTGACATTGTTCAGAAAAGGACAAAGTATGGTTCATAAGCCTCCTGTAACATGTAATATGAACACTGCATTTGATTGAAAAAAAAAAGAACATCATGTCAAAAGTGAAACATGGTGGTGGGAGTTTTATGGTTTGGGGCTGTATTGCTGCCCCAGGGCATGAATGACTGGTTATGACTGGAGTAAGCATGAATTCTGCTCTCTACAAACAAATCCTAATAAATCTACATCCATTTGTAACCATTCATTTGTGTTCATGTGGTGGAAACCCTCCACTATAGCTGATTTTAAGACAGTTATGCAAGGTGAATGTGAGTCATACAATATAACGTGCTTTGAGTGCTCGGAGTGGAATGACACCATATACATTCTGCCCATTTACCATGTATTTATGTATGTGTATCTATCTACCTGTTTGTCTGTCAGGAATCCCCCAGGTTGTGATCATGACATATGTGGACCTATGTTGCCCTTTGGTGAATAAAGATCTGAGGCACATCTACTCAAGCAAGGCGATCCACAGGACAGTGAGTTTGCTGGATTTTTATGAACTCCTGAATCCTAGTTGGCAAACATTGGTTGATGTGGTTAAGCTATGAAGAACAGTCTGATCTGTATTAGATGCAGAAGCAAATAGCAAAGTTAAAAAAAAAACACATCTATTTTACTGTGTGTCTGCCAGATGCAGCGCAGCAGTAAAAAGTTGGGCGTGCCTATGAACCACATCTTCCCAGTCAAGAACTACCACCAGGAGACTAAAGTGGACAACAAGACCGACTGTGTGATCCTGGAAGCCCTGGAGAAGATCACTCACCTTGCCAACGACTATGTGGAGAACAAAACACATCATGTGAAGGTGTCCCCCCTTAAAATAGCAGGGTACATTGGTTGTGCTATATTTGGGCTGGTGTGTATTATAATTGTTTTCGGGCTCGTTGCAGAATTGTTTGAGTATTCACTCTATTTTGTGATCATGCTACTGTTTGTCTGCTTTTTGTTCCGGTATTTGGGTTTCTAGTCTTTTGTGTGAAATGTTTGAGATCCCGTGTACCTCCTCACTTTGATATTCTTTCGCATACTTTCTTTCTTTTTTTTTTTTTTTTTGTGGTCTTCTGTCTTGATATTGCTTTGATACACTTTTGTTTTTTGTTATTTTGTTTTGTTTTGTTTGTTTGTTTGTTTGTTTGTTATGACCCTAAACATACACCTAAGGCCAAAGTTGATTTTCTGGAGAGGTGAGAGTGAATCAGTGATTGAAGTGAGTGAAGTATGACACCCAATCTGTGTATTTGAAGTGTTTTGAAGTGACTCATTTTCACATTATGTTCGATAGGCGACAAAACTTTTGTCTTGTGAAAATCTGCCCTGTCTGTATTCATTAAAGGGTCAATCTTTCTTTGGCGCATGAAATGTATTTTTGTACATACATTTTCATTCGGGAGGGTTGTAGCTTTCATATGAGTGACTTCTGAAGCCAAGTGATTAATTGAAAGTCAGGTTATTAGCTGTTATTCCACACAGATGGATAGGCGACAACTCTTTTGGAGACGGCTGTATTACCCTACTGTCTGATCTTGGACGGCCCACTCACCTTGCCCCACTCACCCTCTCAGACGCCGATAGGTGGTTTTAATTTAACTTGGTTTATTTCTAAACATAAATAAAGGCTTCTTATGATGTTCAAGGTTGTCACTTACTCAAAATACATTGTATAAACAAAGGTCCTCGGTCAAACAAAATCTATCCAAACCTTTATGCTTGCTTGTGTCTTCCACGCATATATGTTCCATGAGTGAGTGCCCTTTCTCAGCAGCATCGGTGCATTAAATAATCATTGATTGCACCGTCCAGGCTCCACTCACGGCCACGTCAATGAATGCAAACATTCGAGTCCAACTAAAATACCACATTTAGCCAGCAGGTGTCCTAAACAAAAAAATGAACAAATGGCTCCTACATAACCTAAACCCCTACAATTGTAGCTTGTGTGGTGATTTTGTGGTGATTTTTTTGTTTTGCTTTTGTGGAATTCTTAATTTTGTTGTCCTGCTCTTGATTATCTCCTGTGTTTGTGAGTTGTTGAGTTCTTGGTGTGTCTTTTGTGTGATGAGATCTGCTGTTGTGGCTAGATATGGCTGCAAGCAGTTGGGAAAAGGGAGGGAAATCAACATAATATGACAAAGTAATGTAAAAAGATGCAGTAACTTAATCTGCCCTGTCAGGTAGTTTAAAACCTTTATAATCCTCCTCTTGGCTTGGTATTATGATGCAACAACAACACGATTTCCTTCCAACACAGATAACTTCAAAGAATAACTGGTCTATGGTATGCCTGATGCTGTGCTGATAGGAGCAAATTTGTTTAGTTTTTTTCAGTAACAGCAATGTCGATCTACCGTATTGGGCACAGTGGAATAACTGGTGTAACAGCTATGTAATATCATGTGCTGTAATTCACCATGAATTTATTATACTTGGTACGTAACCATTATGCTGCTAATTGCCGGAGCCAGCTTCCTGTCCCAACAGAGGCATGTTTTAAAACGGAAATAAAAACAGCTTTGTTACCATCAGCCTTAGGTCTAGTCTATTTAGATTAATATCTACATTCTACAATTTTACAGTTTTTTTTTTTCTCTTCCTCCAAGGCAGTGAGTGACAGACGTTGGTAATATGCTATAGGCCTACTGCCCTACAATTTCAGAACGCAGTATCTTGAAGATGGTCGAAAATGTGTTTAGACCGGAAATTGGCTTTAAAATACCTTCTTTTTCTTGTGTTTAAAAAAAAATGGTCCAACTTGGTCCCGTTTCAGAAAAAAATACTGCGCTTTTTGGTTTTAGGAGGTTACATCGTACTACAACAGAACGCAGTACCCTATATCGCGCAATATAGGCCTACTGCACTTCTCCATTGACACAGTGGTTTTGGTGTAGACAGTAATACGATACCACAACAGAACGCAGTGGCCTATTGATTTTTCAGCTAAAAAGTAGCCTAATGAGAATGTTGTTTTTTTCTTGTGAGCATTAATTTCCACCATAAAAAAGTATTATATGAAAGTGTCAGCACCATTTTACCCCCAACACAGTTATGTGGCCAGAAAGGAAACTTTAAAGCCTTTTTTCTCAGTTCGCCATTTCGAATTATACTGCGTTCTGAAATTGTCGCATACTGTATTGATACTTCTTATTTGTGTTCACAGAGACATAGAGCAGTATTTTTGTGGATCTTGAAAGATTAGTAAAAATGTAAAAAAAATCGATGGCAATATGAGGCGCCCTATTTTAAAATGGCTGCCAGCCAATGACATATTTTCTTCCAATCTTATCTTAAATCTGTGCCATGCCATGATGGGATTCCTCATGTCTGAAAAAACATGAAAATAAGTGCCATTTTCAAGTTCATGCCTTGTTTAGTCCAAAAGAAAAGTGATTGATGGATTTTAACACAGTGGCGGCAGCCATGTTGGATTTTGACCGTTTGAGGCATACATTTTTGCGTCCGGCATACGGCATATTTGGATTCAGCACCCTTGAATACCCCTAAATCAGTTGTATGCTGAAAATTAACACGATTTGCCTTCAGGTGTCAGTTTTTTTTTTTTTGAAAACTGGCCCTGACTACTAGTAGGCCTATATGAATAAATAAAAGCAGTCTACAAAAATGATGTATTCTATAGAATAAATAATTTATGTAGAGTGCTTTTACTTATAGAATAGTATGCAGCATCACTATTTTCCTATCAGGGTAAATGTGGCTAGCCTACTGGTGTGGCATAGATACAGTATATCTGTGGTGTATTTGAAGAGCTCTTTTCCAAAACGCTATATCCACCATTTTTGACTTTTTGCACTTTAATATTGGAATTGACTGATAAGTAGTCCTATCATCTATGTGTGAATTCTTGCCATTCAAATGTTTTGAGAACATGCTTTTTAAACCTCTATAAAATGCATTTTGTAATGCAATTCAATGGAATGCCCAATACAAAAATCTCAATTTCCCAACATTCTATAAAATGGATATATCTCATTTTGGAAAAGAGCTCTTCATTTTTAGGTGACATTGGTTTATTGCACTTTTGTTTAACACTGACATTCTACTGACACATTATGAGGTTTACTGTTACACGCTAAACATCAGCTATTGCTGTTCTAAATCCAGTGCAATAGACGCTTGTGGCTGTTTGCATAAGTTGACACAAGTCATCTGCATGTGATATTTGTCAGGCTAAAAAAGAAAGACAAACAAAAAAAAACCCTTGAGAAGATACCACGTGCAAAGCCCTTAAGCATAGTCAACCACAACCAAGTTTAGAATTATGCACGTACTGAGAGTGAGATGTTTCATGTCACACATGTATTTTAGACAAAAAGATATACACATATTCTGTTGTTAAATTTGTACTCCTTTCCATCACATACAGTACCAGTTAGATTTAACCTGTGGTAGACTCTATTCGACATGAGCTGTCTGGATGTCATTGGCAGCTCTAAAAGGGCTGCCAGCTTGGGCCAGGGCGTGCATTAGTCTGTGGTTCTCAACCTTTTTTGAATAAATGCCCCCCTTGAGCTCATCATAAGCCTGCAAATACCCCCCTAATATTAAAAAACAAAATAATAGACTAATGTCCTTAATGTATGTCACACTAGCTACATTTTGCTCAAACAATAAGATGAGATTTTATAGAATATAAACGACCTCTGCATTCTCAGCTAGCTATTGCTGTGTTTATCACACCTGACCTGCTTTATGTATTTTACACAGAAATAAAAGCTGATGTTTGAATTTTGTCCTGTTATTAATTCATTTGCACTCCTCCACGTCAATGAGCAATTTGTCTTGCGGTAGATTAGGCCTATTTTGTTGCTGTCGGGCCATGGCATTTTGTTGACTGAGAAAGCTATCCTATTTCTGCAAAGCCCACTCTGAGATGAATAACAAGGGTGGGGGAGATACAGAGACACAGCCACAACAGGTTTGAAGCTTCAGTGTTTTTAGTCAGTTGGCTACACCATGCCTTCCTTTCAGGTTGTGTGGTGGTGTATCAGAATTAGGTCAAAAAGACGCTTTTGCACACCTCTGTAGTTGGGCAGGTGTGAGCGTAGTAAATCACCGCCACCCGATGGATGCCAATTTTTTTGGCTGCGAGTGGGTCTGGCCTCGCATTGTTGTTGTCGTCTGGCAGACTTGCCAAGAATCTGGCAAACCAATCACAACGCAGATATTTGTTTTGAATCAAAGCGGGAGGGGTTTTGAGGGAGTGACGACGAAGCTCGCAACGTTGGGAAATCAGCCTAGCGAGCTAAACCCCAGAGCACATTCAACTTGCAGCCTAGGGGCGTCTAGATTTAGGCTAGGAAAACACATCAACTAGGAAGATAGCGCTGATTGGTCAGAGCACCGTCCTATAGGCACAGGCACGGTTTGAAAGACAACGGGTTGTTCTCATCAACAATCTTCGGATGTAGCCTACTATTCATCAGGGCCAGACTAAATTACACATCCAATCTCACATTTAGGCTGGTTTATCAGGCTACAGGTGCGTAAGAGGCTATTATCCCAGTGGGGTTGTCATAAGTGTAAAGGAATCCGGCACACCACCAACAAACTTTAAAACAACGTTTCGGTCATCCGAAAGAAGGTCAGAGTGCCGGATTTTTTAACACTTTATCAGAATTAGGTGTCATGTGGAGAGATGACCTTGTGTTGCCTCTTACTGCAGATAGGCCTGTCGACGGGCCAATTCACTTTTATTTATTTATTTATTTTATGTCACTCAAGGTGATAACCTGTCCGCCTTAGTTCGAAAGCATCGCGGGCAGCACTGCTGTTTTACATCACAGAATCACATAACATCGTTTAGGTATCATCATTTATATTTCAGAAATACTTGCATTGCTGAGTCCGAATAGG
>NC_085857.1:53838045-53880545 GCF_034702125.1 Engraulis encrasicolus
AATGCTGTAGCTATGGATACAGACACCGGTAGTTCTAGAACACCTTCTCTGTGGAATGAAGCGCTATATAATAATAGCCATGAATGCACAAATAGACAATTTTATAACATTACTTATTGTTTGTGGAATAATACATACATACATACATACATGGGAGGTTGACGTTTAAGGGCGTAACGCCAAAAAAAAAAAGTTTTCCAATTCCTGAAAAAATTGGGGAAAAAGTAGGCAAGGCAAGGCAAGTTTATTTACAGTATATAGCTTATTTCACCTGGATAAAGGACAGGGCAACTATGCAATATTCATTGACTACAGCTCAGCATTTAATACCATCGTGCCCTCAAAACTAGTATCCAAGCTGAAAAACATTGGACTTTGCCATTCTCTATGTGCATGGATACTCAACTTCTTGTCAAACAGACCTCAGGCAGGGAAGATTGGCAACTGCTCCTCTATCATAATCTCCCTCAACATCGGCTGGCCGCAAGGTTGCGTTCTCAGCCCTCTGTTGTACTCTCTTTATACTCATGACTGCTCAGCTATCCACAGCTCCAATTCCATTGTGAAATTTGCAGACGACACAGTGGTGGTAGGACTCATCTCCAACAACGATGAAACAGCCTACCTAAATGAGGTTGAGATGTTGTCATCCTGGTGTGCAGAGAACAGTTTAGAGCTCAACGTCACCAAAACCAAAGAACTTGTGGTGGACTACAGAAGAGGAAAAGATCAGAACTATGCTCAACTGGAAATCTTTGGTACCCCTGTGGAAAGAGTGAGCTGTTTCAAGTATCTAGGCGTCAACATTTCTGAAGATCTGTCTTGGTCACCTCACATCACCACCGTAGTGAAAAAGGCCAGGCAGCGTCTGTACCACCTCAGGAGGCTAAGGAAGTTTAGAATTCCATCAGACATGCAGAAGTCCTTCTATTCTGCCACAATTGAGTCAGTAAATACAGGAAGCATTACAACGTGGTTAGGCAACTGCACAGCTCAGGACAAGATAGCCCTGCACAGAGTAGTGCATGCTGCAGAAAAAATCACTGGCGCCATCCTTCCAGGGCTGCAAGATATATATGCAAGAAGGGCAACGACACGAGCACAAAGGATTATGAAAGACACATTCCATCCTAGTCACTCCATATTCGAAAGGCTGCCCTCAGGGAAACGACTACGTTCCATAAGATGTAGAACAGAGAGACTGCGTAAGAGTTTTTTCCCTCAAGCCATCCGCTTTTTGAATTAAGACAATAACTATTTTTAATTATTTTTTATTTTATTTTATTTTATTATTTTTATTTTTTTACCATCCAACACAGCACAGAGCAGTTGCAATCCCCATTTCACTGCCAATTGTGCTTGCACAAGGAAGCACGTGACAAATAAAAATCTTGAATCTTGAATCTTGAATCATACACAGGTGCAACTCAATGTGCTTCACAAAGTTAACAAATGTAAATGAAAGGAAACAGGGAAGAAAGAAGGAAATAAATTAGAGTCAAAAAACATTTAAAACATTAAGATAAAACATAAGGTAAAAATAATAATAAAATACATTAAAAAAAATAAACAAACATAAAAATGATAATAATAATAAAAAAAGAATGATATGTAATTTAAGCTAGGGGAAAGCATCTGAGAACAGCTTTGTCTTGAGTCTAGATTTAAAGTTATCAATAGTGGGTGCATACATCATCTGCGAGCTGGTTCCAAAGGCTGCCTCTCCTCACTTTGTTTTGACTTCTGGAATCACCAGCAAATTCTTCTCCGTTGACCTTATTGACCTGGTTGGTGCATACAGCTGAAACATATCCAGTAGATATGTGGGTCCCATTCCATTTAATGATTTAAACACAAGTAGCCTTAAAATCAATTCTGAAGCTTACTGGGAGGCAATGCAGCGATCTTAAAATTGGAGTAATGTGGTCGAACTTCCTTGTTTTTGTAAGAACCCTTGCTGCTGCATTTTGTACAAGTTGAAGCTGTTTAATGGTCTTTTTGGGGAGGTCAGTAAAAAGACTGTTACAGTAACCTTCCTAGAAATGAAGGCATGTATTAGCTTCTCCGGATCATGTTTAGACATAAGGTCCCTGAATTTAGAGACATTTTTATGTGATAAAATGCAGATTTAGTAATAGCTTTCATGGAACCGTTGAAGTTTAGGTCACTGTCAATGAGGAACCAAGATTTTTAACTGGTTCCCTTGCTTTCAGTCCCTTCGTTTCAAGGATAGTAGCAATCTTTTGTCTCTCCTCTCTTTCCCAAATATAATTACTTAGAGAGAGAGAGTTATTCTCGATAATGTGTCCCAGTGGCAACATATACAGATTGAACAGTAGTGGTCCCAGAATGGAGCCCTGGGGGACCCCACAATTTAGAGACATCGGTGATAAGGTATGTCTTCCAATGGCGACAAAAAAACTTCTTTGTTGTAAATATGATTTTAACCAGTTGATCACTATGCCTGTAAAGCCAACCCAGTGTCTATGGCATGCATTATGGCATGATCAACTCTGTCGAAAGCGGCACTTAAGTCTAGTAGCACCAAGACGGATGTTTTGCCAGCATCAGAATTCAATCTTATGTCATTCATAACTTTAACTCTAAGAGCTGTTTCAGTGCTGTGGTAGGCACGGTAACCTGATTGAAACTGATCAAGGTAGCTATTAGACATTATAAAGGCAGTTAATTGGTTAAAAACAATTTGGATATGGGCCTATAGTTGTTTAGTACCAGTGCATCCAGGTTGTTCTTTTTCAGTAAGGGTTTCACAACTGCTTCTTTCAGACAGCCTGGGAATATGCCTGTTTGTAGTGAGGTGTTGATGATCTGATCTGAAGTACATCTGGTGATATTAGATGTAAGATGGATTTGAAGAAGGCTGTTGGTAGAATATCTAAGTCAGATGTAGAGGAGCTAAGACTTTGTACCGTTCTATTAAGAATGTCCACATCAACTAAATGAAAGTTTTTCATGAGGTTAGGATTTAACTTCACCGTAGCAAGTTGGTCCGAATCTTGGGTCGGTTGCACATGTGTGAGTATGTTTGTACATATTTTTTCAATCTTTCCTTTGAAAAAGGATGCAAACTCATTGCATTTGCTGACTGAGAGGAACTCAGAGGGCATTTTATTTGGGGACCTTGCTAGCTTTTCCACAGTGCCAAACAGGACGCGTGCATTATTAATATTTCTGTTAATTATGTCAGAGAAAAAAGATTGTCTAGCTTTAGAAATTTCTTGGTTGTATTTTGAGAGTGTGTGTTTATAGATTTGGTAGTGGACCTCAAGTCTGAATTTACGCCACTGTCTTTCAGCCCTCCTGCATTCTTGCTTTAGCAATTTAACTGTGGGATTCATTCTCCAAGGTGCTTTTTGAGGTCCCACTGTTTTGATTTTTACAGGGGCAATAACATCCATAATATGGGTCATTCTTGAATTGAAATTAACCATGAGAAGCCTTAGTGGTCCGTGGAATTTCGCCTAATTTTTGCCATTTTTGAGAAAATGTGTCTTGCATCAACACATTGCATAGGCATGTCACACCGCAGGAAAATGAAGTCGCACCACAGGAAATTCACTGCATTATGGCCATTTTAATCCTTTTGTATACATGACTGACATCTGAGCTCATGCTAACTTGATAATGATTTTGTGTTTAATCTTAATATGTGTTTTTGTTTATAAAAAAAACGTTTTTCCTTCTATAAGAGCAGTCACACTACAGGACAACATAAAATGAACCTAAGCATTGCGTGACAGAAACATTGCAATATGAAGACATATTAAGAGGTTAATAGTCACAGTCATATTCCACAGCACTCTCCAATAACTGAGGTACTGACTGGTTAGGAGCCAGTCTTTAAGACCCTTGTAGTTGGCCTTGCAGCTGCCCATTCACAAACATTGACATACATGTCACCCCACAGGATGCAATTAGTGTTAAGAAATTGAACTTGTAGTTAATATTACTGTCTCGAGTTTTTTTCACATTCACATAATCTTAATATAAAGTTAATATTAATGCAATCATGCCAAATGCTTCATACATTATTCAAAATATTGTTGGTTAATTTATATATATATTATATTCCAGGTTTCATTAATGTTACAGTCACACCGCAGGATATTTGACATATAAACCTTTACATAAATCTTAACAAAAATGTTTCTTCTCATCTAAGACTAATATGAAACATAATGTATCACATCTTCTTTCATTGACATTTGTTTTTTAAAGGAAAAATAAGTTTTGACAGTTTTTAACCAATGTTACGAAAAAACAAGGCGTCACGTCTCCCACCCACATACATACATGCATACTATCTGCGAAAGAATGCTTATATTATTACACTATACTACTGCTACCAGTAGTACTACTACTAACGACGACGATGATGATGATGATGATGATGATGATGATGATGATGAAAATGGCAGTTGGGTGAAGGCAGCTGTGGCTAATGGATAGGGAGTCGATGGTGAGGCGTTGTTGGCTCAGCTAGTACAGGAGCCATTCGGCAACCAGAAGGTTGCAGGTTCAAGCCTCGCTCTGACTGATACCATCGATGTGTCCTTGAGCAAAATACTTAACCCCAAGTTGCTCCTGGTGGCAGGGTGGTAACCTGCGTGGCTGCCCCTACCACCAGTGTGTGTGAATGGGTAAATATATGAGGCATACAATGTAAAAAGGCTTGAGTGCTCCAACGAGTGTAAAGGCGCTATATAAAAGCTGTCCATTTACCATTTGTTTACCATTCGGTCTTGGAATCAGAAGTGTGCAGGTTCGAATCCCTTACCGAAGTGGCCTTGCTAAGTGTGAAAGCTAAGTGTAATGTAACAATTGTAGCAATAATTAATGAGAAAACAGCTGTGCTTTTCTTTGTGTACCATTGAGTCCAAGGTGTGTGTGTGTGTGTGTGTGTGTGTGTGTGTGTGTGTGTGTGTGTGTGTGTGTGTGTGTGTGTGTGTGTGTGTGTGTGTGTGTGTGTCGCAGGCTTTGCTCTGGGCAGCACCATCGAGTCCAAGACCAAAGGAATCTGGATGTGGTGTGTCCAACATCCCTCCAAACCAGGTGAGCCAACACACACACACACACACACACTACACTTCACGATACAGGTAGGTGTGTAGTGTACTTTGTTGCTCTAACTAATCACTTCTGTCTAGCACAAACATATGGATTGCTCTACCACAAATAGAACTGGACAGGCAATGTCATTTGCTTATCAGCTCAAAGGTATGGGTAATGTGTACGTACGTACGAAAGGTACCTGTGTACTTGTTGATTTGTATCAAAGTGCTTTGCAGACAGAGGCTAGAAAAAAAGTACTCTCCTTTGTATGACAAGGCTGAGGGCAGGGAGTGGTAACCACCGCTTACTAGGCTACAAGTGTTCTAGAATGTCACCGGAGTTCCAGTTCCTATTGTTGGCTCTTGTCACTATGGCAACTGCTTGTGTTGCCGTCTTAAGTCTGCGCTCTGGGAGGAGAGGGTGTGGGTGTGTTTGTGTGTGTGTGTGGTGCACGTGCGCGCGTGAGTGTGTGTGTGTGTGTGTGTGTGTGTATCTGTCTGTGCGCGTGTCTGTGCTTTTTGTGTGCGCGTGTGTGTTGGAAATTCATGTACACTTTGTCCAGGGAGAGCGAATGACATCATGCATTCCTCTCAGACCACCCAGGAAATTCCCACATGTCGCTGCTCACACACATTTGAAATCCCACCTGGGAAACTCCCATTTTCATTGTGACACAGCACTCTTCAGCACACAGGGCTCACTGCACACAATGAAATTGCAATCATGCCTCACCCGTGTGTGAGGGAGCAGCCTTAAATGGTGCCCCAAGGGAGACGTGTGGCAGTTACATTTAATTTATTTAGTTTATTTAAAACACAGTGACCATACACAAGGCTCATTATTATCAAGAGTAACAAGAGTAAAAAGATGGCTTGTGCGAGAATATAATTAACCCATTGTGTCCTTTAGCGACATATACGCTGCATTAAGGATCTTGAGATTTGAGCTGTTTTATTAAAATTGTGGGTATGTTAGAGCTAAAATGAACACATTCTAGTAGCCTGGTGAACCAGCGCCACCCGCTGGACGGCAAAATGTTTTGTCTACGGGTGGGTCTGGCCTCGCATAATGATTCAATGAAGCCAGAATGCCAAGAATCTGGCAAACCAATTACAACACAAAGATGTGTTTTGAATCAAAGTGGGCAGGGTTTTGAGGGAAGGTTGTTCTCATCAACAATCTTCGGATGTATTATGGATCGAGGCCAGACTAAATTAGACATCCGCATTTAGTCTGGTTTATCAGGCTAACAATCTAGTGCAAAATGAAGGTTCTAACTAGGCAACTTATTTCATGGGCCCCTGACCCTGTAGGCACGTGCAGTAATTCATCCTTTGCTTGCACATAATACATATGATACAACAATGCAAAAAACAGGTCAAACACATAGCACACAAACACATCATACAGACATAGAGCTAAAATGAACACATTCTAGTGCAAAATGAAGGTTCTAACTTTAAAAAGGCAACTTATTTCATGTTTTTATCGCTTCGGAGGCGGAGATATTTAGGTTTTAATAGGGAGAGGGCACCTTTGCCCAAAAAGGGCTTAGGCTAAATGGGTTATTACAGTTACTGTCCATCTGCTGTCCCCTTAGTATTGAAAAATAAGATAGACAATGCCCCTCAATGGGAACTAAGCCCCGCCCCCACTCAGCTGTATCCTTCTCAATGCCCCCTAGGGCTCCCTGGGGGCTGTAGCGCCCCCGTTTAGAAACACTATTCACAAGGTTTCAAAGGTTTGGGTGTTTACCAGAGATGTTAGAGAGCCTTTTTTGTTAGGAGTTCGACTGTATGTGAAATGTGAAAATACTGTAGTTAAAAGTGCAATGACAACATGAATATAGACCAATAATGAAGTAGCAATGGCGTTTGTAGTACAAAGGCTGGGGCTTCGGGGGGGCGATCGGCTCTTGGGCCCCTGACCCTGTAGGCCCGTGCAGTAATTCATCCTTTGCTTGCACATAATACATATGATACAACAATGCAAAAACAGGTCAAACACATAGCACACAAACACATCATACAGACATTTGGACAGGTCAAGCCTCTCACACAACTCTTCATGCACACAAGCATTAAACAGCAAGCCTAGCTGGAAGGGAAAAAAGGTCAAAACAAAAACTACTCACAGAAGGAAGTAGGAAAGTACATTGTGTACGCACTATACATTGAGTACAGTGTGTGTGAATTGGCCCTGAAGGGAGAATTGCATGAATGCTGGGCACAGTGGGGAATTCCCACCCATGACTCACGCACATTATGAAAGTGAAAGTGAAAAGCACGAACACACTGGTTCTGCCTCTGGGTGCTTAAACCTTCTGCAAATAAAATAAAATCTGTAGAAGAAAACATGAAGCAAGCACAATGTGGTTCTTCTTTCACCACTTTTATTTTTTTTTGTAAAACTCCATATTTCTACTAAAGTGTCTGTGTCTGTGCCTCTGTGTCTGTGTCTGTGTTTGTACGTATTTATGTAGCGACTTGACACCTGAATTTCCCCCTGGGGATCAATAAAGTTTCTCTACTCTACTCTACTAAAGTGGATGTGAGTACCAGTTGTACAGTCTAGAATCTTGAGTATAGTTCCATTTCCTCTTGTTGGCTCTTGTTACTATGGTAACAACGCGTGTTCCCATCTCACATTGGGGTTGCATAACTGCACTGTGTAACTTGCATCTAGCATCATAAGTTACTAATGCATCTTCACATCTACTGAAAAGTAAGTATATACAAGTCACTGATTCTTGAGAAAGTGGCTAAAACAGGTTGTAATGTTGACAGAAAAAAACTAAGTGAATTACAAAATGATATGGTATATCCTTGTAGACTAAGGTCTTGGCTTTTCAGAAATGCACAAGGCCAATCTCCCCATTTTGTATTTTTTTCAGAAATCAGGCTTTTCTCTGATCATACCTTGTTTTTTTGTCAACACCGTCAGACACAATTAAAAGTAATTAAAATTGTATTGATTTGGTTGCATATGTATCTGGAGTTTTTAAGTGATTATGTGTATTTTTTGGTTCACACATATGCCTTTAAATGTTGAAAATTCACTTTTGTTCTATTTTAATACTGTTTCATGTGTTCTAATTTTAAAATATGTACCATCATACGATGCTTACTTAACGCCTAAATAGAACAAACATTTTTTTGTAATTTCAAAAATATTCATATAGGCTTAAATTGGCTATTACTTTGATAATTCAACAACTCCTAAGGAAAATGTTGTAAGCACATTCATTTAAAATGTCCAAAACTCCTTCTTACGGTGGTGACTTAAGAACTGACGGTGGTGACAGTAATCTGAGGGTGGTGAAAGTGGCCTAATAATTACATTTAGCAAAATAAATAGCCCTCTCAAATCAATGGCATCTTGCAAAAACACTTTATTTTTTGTGTGTGCACAGTATGTTTGTGCATGTGTTTTTTCTTCATTAGTTAGATTCTCTAGGAAGTAGGTCACTGGTTCTTGAAAATGTGGCAAAAACAGGTTTTAAGTTGTTCAAATCCAAAATATAGAGGTGTATTATCATAGATGTAGGTCTTGGCTGTGCAGTGAATGTATTGCCCAAGCTCCCCATGTTTAACATTTTTCATAAAATGGGCTCTTTCTTGTTTTGTCAACAGCGGCAGACAGAATTAGAAGTAAAAACATATGTTTACTGTATTAAAGTGAATTACTTTAACAATTCAACATAACTGTAGATATTTATTGTATGCATATTCCTAAAACATGTCAAAAACACGTAAAACATGTGTTTTTTGGTGAACTCAACAGATGTCACCACCGTCAGGTTTTCTGACAAAAAAACCTCCAAATGCACCTCAGTGGTGGCTAGAGTATCATTTTGGATCACAATTATTATTAACATGCCTAGTAATGTTTCATTAACCAGCACAATTTAGTAAAATATGGAACAGGATGATGAGCGGAACAAAATCTGACGGTGGTGACATCTGACGGTGTGAGACAAAAAAACACTCTTTTACATGTTATGCATTGTTTGTTCACATTAGCCATTTCATTTTCGTTCTGTTTCTTGGGTGCTTCATACCTTTTCTGAGAAAGTATATATTAATTAACATTAATGTAATATAATACTATTAAAACCCCAGACGGTGTTGACAGTTTATGGTTTGGACAGTACCAGTGTCCAAACAAATTAACAAATTGAGGACAAAATAGTAAACTTACAGGAGCTTCAGTGATGGTGAAGTATGCAGTAGAGCTAAACGTTGGAAAAGGGGTCCTCAGTAATGAAAATGACCTTGTGAATACCTGATTTTATTGTCTTTTAGAAAAAATCTGACGGTGGTGACCAAGATGCTGGACACATTTTGAGCAATCAGAAAATAATAGTAAATATTGTTTTACATGCACTATGTGCACATCTGTAGAACCACTTTAATATGGTCTTCCACATCATGGTGATATTGTTCAATTCTGTTAGTGATTTTTACATTTTAAGTCAATTGAAATGATGATGCCAGTCCTTGGGACAGGCGTTTTTACAGGGTGTGGACAGGTTTATAGCCATGAAAAGTAATAAAATTACACTTAAATATTTCAAACAACTGTGTATTTGTGTAACAGACCCCTTGGCCATTACCTGGATTCATTTTGTTCATGAAAATGTAGTTGATTGTCAATAGAATTAGCATTTTACTGCTGGGACATGTTTTTGCCAAACTTTCAAGAATCAGTGAAGTACATTTATACCAAGTGAAATGAAAGTGAAAGCCCACTTGGGAAACTCCAACTCCCATTGTCATTGTGACACAGCACACAAATGTACACTGCGCATAACAAAATTGCATTTATGCCTCACTCGTGCAAGGAGGCAGGCCCCAATGGTGCTCCGAGGGAGCAGTGTCTGCCCTGCATGTGTAATGTAAATAATAATGTCACAGTCTACTGTAATCACAATAATTGATTATTTCCTTTAAGCAAAGATCTCCATCTGTGTCTGCCACCAACTCATTTCATTACACACACACACACACACACACATTCAAACAGAACATCACTATGCAAACACTACTCAACAGTCATTGTTCTGTATTGTTGCATTTCTGCTTTTGCCTTTTTGACTAGCGTGAGGTCTAACTGGCTAGCATGATATCTACCTGTAGTGTTTTGGTTAGCATGAGCATTTACGTAACTAGCCTACTATTAATTCTCCCTCAGGACACACACTGGTGCTGCTGGACACTGAAGGACTGGGGGACGTTGACAAGGTGAGGACGAAGCACTCGCAGCATCACACAGTACAACAATATGTATTTGATATACTTATTATTACAAGGATTATGTAATGGATGCGGAGCACAACACTGAACAACACACAATGCAACAATATGTTGTTTATATGCTTATTTATGACAAGAGGTATATGCTATGATTGGGGAACGTCAGAGCTCACTCGGTTATGACCTGTGTTTTGCATGCCTGGAGCTAATTAAAGATTGTGTGTGTGATTGCTGTGTCTGTAATATAACTGAACTGAGCATATGAACACGCATATGGGAGGGGGGATTCCAAGAATGACCTGGATGTAACTGATTTGTCTGTTATATAAGTGAGATGTACATATGGGGAACGCCAAGAACTACGCCTGGAGCTAACTGAGAAGTGCATGCATGTCAGCGTTGTGCCTGTGTTGTATAACTGATATGTGCCTATGAACTCTTTGTGTGCATGGAGACTCCACGACCGACGCCTGGATCTAACTGAAGTGTATGTGTGTGTGTGTGTGATTGCTGTGTGTGTAATATAACTGAAGTGTGTATATGACCTCTTTGTGTTGTGCAGGGGGACTCCAAGAATGACGCCTGGATCTTCTGCCTGGGTGTGCTGCTCAGTAGCACCCTGGTCTACAACAGCAGAGGCACCATCGACAACCAGGCTCTGGAGAAACTACAGTATCCTCTTATGATGCACAAGCGCGCGCACACACACACACACACACACACACACACACACACACACACACACACACACACACACACACACACACACACACACACACACACACACACACACACACACACACACACACACACACTGAAGTCACTTCAGTCTCAAGTCACTTCAGATAGATACCGTAGCCCCATAATGCACGCCGCTCCACCAGTAGAATGCTGCAAGTCATTGAAAAGTTAACTAATATAATACTCCACACTACTATAGCATAACATTGGCCGTCAAGTAATGCACTACAACTTGGTCATTGCCATTCTGGTAACAGCAAATTTATAATTCAGTGACCGTGTCTAAACAGGATAAGACAACGGTTCTGAACCTGGCGTGCTGGCTCCCTCTGGGGGTGACACCAGAAACTTTCTGAGTTGAGGATGTGACCAAAATTCTGCTCTCGAACATGATAGTTAGGCCAAAATCAAAACAAAATTAAAACATATTTGGTCCCAATTATATGTAATTAAGGTATTGATTAATGTCTCAGACAAGAGTCATTGTAATTAATCTTTTATTTTTAGTGTGTGTATGCGTACAAAGCGGATTCCAAAAAAGTTGGGACACTTTGTATTTTGTGAATAAAATCAAAATGCTGGCATTTTCAAAACATCTAATATGTTAATAAGGTAGAGCATTATGTACAGACAACATATCAGTTGTTAAAGCCGAGCAGAATTATTGTTTTGAGGTAATTATGTGGTCATTTAAAATTTGACCCATGCAACAAATCTCAAAAAAGTTGGGACAGGGCCAAAACATGTTGTAATAGTTGGATAATTCTAAAAATTACACTAGGAAGAATATTTTAAAAGGAACTATATTGACTGCCAACATGAATGCACAAATAAAATACCATCACATAGAGGCTGTGGCAGTCAGCAGCAAAGATTTTGAGGGATTAATTACTTATCTATTACACAGAAAGATTGAATTATCAAAATTGCAGGCATATAAGGCATATTTCCGTAATATAGAGTTCTGTGTAATCATTGCATGAGTTATGAGATCATTACATACTCGTCGTCAATAAGCAAACTATGACACTCCAACAATGACAGCTCTCGAAAAAATGACCATTAACACAACACTTGATTAATGCACATGATGCAGACATTAAACAGTGTAGCGTGCGTAAAAGCTCATTCTACGGACCTAGGAGACATGTGAAACTGTCCTCTGATTACAGAATGGAAAATATTTAATCCTTTTTGAAAATTATGGAGTCATGCACCCTCCAGGTTATATAGAAAATTAATACTTCAGCTTGATTTAGTGGTCAGTCTGAAAGACAGCATATATGATGGTAAGGGGGTGCAGAGGTGACTTGGTTAGGGTCTTCTTACTCATGTAGAGCATTAAAATGAATGTTGAATGATACATACAGACTTTAAACAGCAAACATAGCTACCAAGGCATTATATTTTGGAGCACCGCCTTTAGATATTGCCCCATAATGGTGTCAAATTTCAATATCTGCTATGTTCCAACAGTGTGGTTCCATCATAAGAGTAAACAGGTCACAAAATTGTTTTCTTGCAGTCAGGATATGCCACATATTAAGCATAACAAAAAGGTAAACAAGTTGAAGAGCACACATATCAGTTGAGCTGCTGAAATCATGTCTTGTACATCAAAATATCTATTTTTTGAATTAAATTATGCCATCAGTCAAAGTATTTAACTGTTCAGTCTCGTCCCTTGTGTTGTTTTTAGTCTTATCCAATATAAAAAGCATTTTATTGGCCCTGTCCCAACTTTTTTGGGATTTGTTGCAAGGGTGAAATTTTAAATGATCACATAATTACCTCAAAACAATAATTCTGCTCGACTTTAACAACTGATATGTTGTCTGTACATAATGCTCTACCTTATTAACATATTAGATGTTTTGAAAATGCCAGCATTTTGATTTTATTTACAAAATACAAAGTGTCCCAACTTTTTTGGAATCCGCTTTGTATATATTATGCGTAGACATTTGGGTTTGGGGCATGCGACTCATCTCGGACACAGACAAGGGTGGGCTTTAAGAAAAAAAATATCAAGAACCACTGCCTTAACCCATTGATGCCTGAAGCACCAGCAGACATGGGTGCTAAATGCCTAAGCCCTTTTTGGGAAATGGTACTTTCTGCTTATAAAAACCTAAATATCTCAGCCTCTGAAGCACATAAAAACATGAGATAAGTTGCCTGTAAACGCTAAGACACTCATCTTGCATTACAATCAGGGCTCTAAATTAATACCAGCCAACCGGTCAAATGCTGGTGAAATTTCAGTTTGGCTGGTAGAAAAGACTAACTCACTAGCCACTTTGACCCATTAGTGATTGTGTGTTTGGCTGGTAACATTACCATCAACTAGCCATTTTGGCTGGTGATGAAAAAAGTAAAATTAGAGCTCTAACATGCCAACATTTTTAATAAAAAATATCTCAAAACTTATGAACCTGAATGTTGCGTCATGCAGCTCCAGGCGCCAGGGTCAATGTTGTGCAACGCAACATCCAGACATCCAGTATCAATGGGTTAATGGGCAGGGCAGGGCAGGCCCCTTTTTTCCTCAGCCAGCCAATAATACACTAGTTCATCAAACAGTCACATAAAGTACAGTCCATCACACACACTTTTACAGTATATGACATCACAGAGACGCATACAGTGTAGCATCACATAAACACATTCGCTATAATCCAAAACAAATGTATAGAGTGTAGTCCATCGCACAAACGCACACACTACAGTCAATCACCTTTTTCCTCAGCCAGCCAATCGCATCACAGCTACGTGACGGAGCTGACCGATCAGATTCGTGTGAAGTCAGCAGGCGGCGGGCGTGACGAGGACGGAGAAGACATCTCAGAAGACTGTGAGTTTGTGCGATTCTTCCCGAGCTTCCTGTGGGCCGTTCGCGACTTCACTCTTGAGAGGAAGATCGATGGCCGTGACGTCAGCGATGACGAATACCTGGACTTTGCTCTGCAGCTCAAGAAAGGTGTGTTTTTTTATTTTAAATAATAATCAAGCTGTCAATAAACATTCTGAAATAGGGCCCAATAAACAGTGTAATGTAATGTAATGTAATTTCTTACAAGTTGCCCATCTGTGATTGAATCCTGTCTCTGAGATAGGTGTATAATATATTTGAGTTATTCATTGTCATTCCGTTGTGTGGTTAATTGTTTCTGGTTTACTTCTCCTAACGGTACCTTAGAAGCAACAGGTAAGCTCAATTGAGATAGAAGACATAGCTAAGGCAAAGGAGGTCAAATTGAGATAACCAGTTGGGCAATTTGTGAAGGGTTGGGACAGATATTACAATGACCCTGTCTGTCTGTTTGTTTGTCTGTTTTTTTGGTGCCAAACACACATCACATGCATCTAGCATTGGGCAGAGTGCCATGTTGCTTTCTTATTACATTACATTACATTGCATTTACTTTACTTTTACTTATCCTCTTCGTCCCGGCTGGGACATAAGGCCGCAATCATACACTGCCACTGAACCCTGTCTCGTGCTTTGGCCTGTGCTCCATCCCAGGACAGCCCCATCCCCTTTAGCTCTGTCATCACGGTCCTTCGCCAGGTGTTCTTTGGCCTTCCCCTCTTTCTTTTCCCGACCGGGGTCCATCTCAGGGCGACTTTTGGTGTTCTTTCATTGGGCATTCTGAATACATGGCCGAGCCATCGTAGTCTACGTTTCTGAATTTCAAGAGACATATGTGAGCTGCCTGTCCTCTTGTAAAGTTCCTCATTTGAGATTGTGTTTGGCCAATGGATGTTGTAGATTTTACAGAGGCAGTTATTGTGGAAGACATCAACATTTCGCATGTCTTCATTTTGTTACTCTCCAGCACTCTGAGCCCATACAGCAGGACAGCCTTGACATTGCTGTTGTAGAGTCTGACTTTTGTTCTGAGGCTGTACTGCTTGGACTTCCAGATGTTATGGAGTTGGCTGAAGGCACCTCTTGCTTTGGTCAGGCGCGTCTTGAAGTCCTTTTGTGTCCCGCTTTCACTGCTAATGATGCTTCCAAGGTATGGGAATTCCTCAACGCATTTTAGTGCCTCTCCATCGATGTTGATTGGCTGTGTTGCTGCAGTGTTGATTAACATCACCTGGGTCTTCATTTAGTTGATGTACAGACCAGTTTGCTTTGCATGGTTGTTTAGCAGGTTGGTCTTTGCTTGGAGGTGGCTATGTGTGGGTGAAATAATCGCAAGGTCGTCTGCGAAGTCAAGGTCTTCCAAAAAGGAGAACGCTGTCCATTGGATTCCACGGGGTCTGCCAGCTGTTGTTTGTTGCATTACCCAGTCGATGGTGATGAGGAACAGGATGGGAGAGAAGACGCAGCCCATTGCATTTGGCAGACGTTTTTTTTAACGAAAGTGACTTACAATCGAGGACACAAACATAGCCAACATCACTAGCAGATATGAAGCGCACAAGAAATGTACAAAACAACAAGTTATTTATTTGTGTATTTTGAAGTACATTAGCACGTAGAGTACAAACACACATGGGTGGTTGACATGAAGCTCTGTTTTTACGTAACATTAGTTAAAAACCTACAAAATTTATATTTTTCCTCTTGAAAACAAATGTAAATGAAAGAAGATGTGGTACATCATGTTTCATATTAGTCTTAGATGAGAAGAAACATTTTTGTTCAGATTGATGGAAAGGTTTATATGTCAAATGTCCTGTGGTGTGACTGTAACATTAATACAACCTGGAATATATACAGCTATAAAATAAACCAACAACATTTTGAATCATTTATAAAGCATTTGGCATGATTGCATAAATATTAACCTTATATTTGAAAATATGAATGTGAAAAAAACTCAATACAGTAATATTAACTACAAGTTCAATTTCGTAACACAAATTACGTCCTGCGGGGTGACATGTAAGTCAGGTTTGTGAACGGGCAGCTGCAAGGCCAACTACAAAGGTCTTAAAGGGTCTTAACCAGTTATACCTCAGTTATTGGAGAGTGGTGTGGAAGTTTAAGGTGACTATTAACCTCTTAATATGTCTACATATTGCAATGTTTCTGTCACACAATGCTTAGGTTAATTTATGGTGTCCCGTGAGTGACTGCTCTTATGGAAGGAAAAAAAATGTATGAGTGAAAACACATATTAAGGTTAAACACAATATCATTATCTAGTTAGCATGAGCTCGGAGGTCAGTCGCGGATACAAAAGGATTAAAATGGCCACAATGCAGTGAATATCCTGTGGTGTGACTTAATGTCCTGTGGTGTGACTTAATGTCCTGTGGTGTGACATGCTTAGGCATTGTGTTACTCAATCCTTACTTATTTTTCATGCATCATGCAAGGATATAAGGATACCAGGAGATTAATTTGTCACATTCACACAATTATTACAAGTAATACAGTGAAACCATGCAGTGAAATCACAGTTGTCTGCCTGTACGATGCATAGGCGTATGTGGGTGGGGATGGGGATACGGGTGGGTAGTAGTGTGTGTGTGGGGTGGGGGTTAAAGGAACAATAGCAGAGAGAGCATTGGGGCTATGTTTGTACAGAATATTAATCATTTTATTGTATCTTACAGAAATGTCACACCAATGATGTCACACTGCAGGTCACATTTTCCTAAAAATGGCAAAAATTAGGCGAAATTCCACGGACCAGCCATTACTTGCTTCTTGAAGGCTGAACTCTTGCTTCTTCTGGGAGACCATTCCACCACTGAGGATTCATGAGGATCATCTCTGATTAATTTTGTTTGGTTGTTTGTCTGTTTGTGTCCACAGGTGTTAATAATCGTTTTTTGCTTTGTTCATGTCCACAGGTCTGTCTCCTAAGATCGTGACCTACAACCTCCCTCGGCAGTGTATCCGGAACTTCTTCCCGACCCGAAAGTGCTTCACGTTCCCGTTCCCGACCTCAGCCGACAAGATGAAGTGTCTGGACTCCATGCCGGAGTCTCAGCTCGAGCCCGACTTCCGCCAAGTGGCCGATCGCTTCTGCACCTACGTGTTCTCCGAGAGCAGGACCAAGACTGTGCAGGGAGGACACAAAGTCACCGGCAGCCGTGAGTAGATACAGATGAATGGATAAATGGATGCATAGATGGATGGTGACATAGATGGAGAGATACAATAGAGACGTAGAGATAATAGACAGATGACTGTTCACCTGCTACATGTTCTCAGAGGGCAGGATCAAGGCAGTGCAGGGCAGACACAGCCACGAGTAGAGATGGATGGATGGATGGATGGATGGATGGAGAAGGAGATGAAGACAGATAGATTTCATATGGACCTGTGACTTCTGGTATGGACCTACGTGTTCTCCAAGACAGACAGATAGAGAGATATACTGTAGATGGAGAGATCATATGATATTAAGAATGAATAAATGAATGAGTGAATGACAAACAATTAAATAAATAAATAAATATACTGTACCTGTCTGTCCTGTGTGGCGTATAGGTCTCAGCCATCTTGTGAAGATCTACCTGGACACCATCAGCAGTGGCGACGTTCCGTGTCTGGAGAACGCTGTGGTTGCCATGGCGGAGATCGAGAACCAGTCGGCCATGACGGAGGGCCTTCGTCAGTATGAGCTAGGCATGCAGCAGCTCAAGAACCAGTTCCCCACGGATCTCGATACGCTCTCGTCAGAACACCATCGCCTCTCCACAATGGCAACGAAAGAGTTCTTGAAGCGCTCCTTCAAGGACGAGGGAGGCAAATACATGGCACAGTTGTCGGTGAGTCATTAAAATATGACACGTATTGAAGGAGTAGGTTAACCTGTTTAACACGGCATTATAAATTTGCTGTTACCAGAATGGCAGTGACCAAATTGTTGGGCCTGTGTTCTATCATAATATTGTAGTACCACTGTATGGTACTTAACTTTTCAATGACAGCGTGCCGCTGGAGGTACGGGGTTAATAATCATCCTTTTTCTCCTCAAGTTTTATGATACTGTACTTTTATCAGTTACCTGTATTTGGGGGGAAATGGTGTTACTTTTTTACTTTCGCTTTTGACACCTGTGCCACTCTCTCGCTCCTCAGGAAAAGGTGACCCACCTGTATGAGCAGTTCATCAGCCAGAACATGGAGGCCTCGGAGATGGAATGCCGGAAGCTTCTGTTGGAGCTGCACTCTGGCATCGCTGCCAACATCGAGCGCGGCGTCTATGCCAAGCCGGGAGGGTATGAGGTCTACTGCCGCGAGCGAGACACCATGGTGGCCAAGTACCGGCAACACCGCAAGAAGGGCATGAAGGTCAGTGTGTGTGTGTGTGTGTGTGTGTGTGTGTGTGTGTGTGTGTGTGTGTTACTATTACTTATGACGGTAATATTCTCTTAGGACATTACATATACAGTTTGTAAAGGTGTGTGTGTGTGTGTGTGTGTCCCTCAGGGAGAGGAGATGCTGGACGTGTTCCTGCAGGAGAAGAATGCTGAGGCCAACTCCATCCTCATGGCTGACAAGAACCTCACAGACGCCGAGAAGAAGAATGCAGGTAAAATGGCCACCTGTAACTTACCGTCAGAGCAGTTATAGTATTATACAGAATTAAACTATATTTTTTTAAAAAATTGTAAGAAGCTTTGAATGAAAGTGTCTGCTAAACATTTCAGTAAACACAGCGCATAGAATACAACATGTGTGATGAAATCGCATTACACATCAGCTAGGCAGCTCTGGGCTAGGGATTACCGAGATGGTCTTTAAATCAGAGGGTTGCAATTTCAAATCCTACCCTTCCACTCCCTATCTCACTCTATGGCTGAGGTGCCCTTGAGTAAGGCACCTAACCCCACGCTGTTCCAGGGACTATAACGATATCCTGTACTTAAATAACTATAAGTCGCTTTGGATAAAAGTGTCAACTAAGTCTAATATAACATAACTAAACTACTAACGTAACTGCCAACAACGTTTTGGAGTGGAATCGTGGAGAATGACAGGGGGTCTGGCAAGTAACAACGCCCTGGTTCCCACTCCAAGCAGAGAGGGGGCAGTGTAATCAGTAGTTGGCCTACTGTACATAGTGCTGGGAATTGATTCAATGCATGCTGCATGCTGGGACTGGGAGTCAATAATGATAAAGCCATACTCATCCATCCACTCATCTGTACTCGTACGTACACACATACCCATATACACACACACACATATACTGTACACGCTCACATACATATATGGGAACTCAAACACACCCTTATTCATTTTACCATCTCTCCAAGCTCTTCTCTCACGTCACCTTCTCTCTTCTTTTATTTGTCCGGACCGGATGACTGTGGATGGGACCTCATCAACAACGCTTTCCTCTCTTTCCTCCCACCAAAATAAAAAAAAAACATTGATGAACTCCCTTTGGACCTTTTGATGGGATCTCAACATCCCATCCCATTGCTCGACTCAACCCTTGTCTGCTATGTGCGAATATACCGCTTGTCCATTATGTCCTACTGATGAACACTCGTATGGTTTCTCCTGACCCCCCCAAAAAACATGTCTACTCAAAACACTTCCCCCCCCTCCATACCCCATTGTAACTCTCTCCACCACCATGGACCATCATCAACACATCTTGTTCGTTATGGGCAATTCAACCCTTGTCCCTTAAATCCCCCTCACTGCATGTGGTTTCTCCTGAACCCCCAAAAAACAATGTCTGCCCACATATTGTTTTACCTCCTCATATCCACATTGGACCCGCTGCCTTACCACCATGGAACACCTTGGAAACTCAACAACACCCCTTGACTTGATCAATTAATTTCCCCCATTCCTGACAAAAAAAAAACCTTCCACCCTTTACCCCCTCTTCCTATCCTACCATAACTCCCTCCTCCCACCTCCCTCCCTACCCCGTGCAGAGGCGCGAGAGCAGGCTGCGGTGCAGGAGCAGCGGGCCCGTGCAGAGGAGCAGCGTCGGCAGGAGTTGCAGCAGGCCCTGGAGGACGAGAAGCGGGGCCAGGAGGAGCGCGTGAGGCGCATGGAGGAGAAGTTCGCCGAGGAGAAGAGGCAGCAGCAGGAGGAACTGCAGCGGGCGCTCAACAGCAAGCTGGAGGAGCAGCGGCAGATGATCGAGAAAGGCTTCAAGGACAAGGCGGAGATGATGAACCAGGAAATAAAGCAGCTGAGGACGGAGCAGACGCGCGTGAAGGAGTCCAAGCCTGGCTTCATCGAGAAGGTCTTCCTGCCCATCGCTAGTATCGGCAGGGACATCCTGTCCACCGTGTTGCAGTACAAGGGCATGTGCAAGATGTTTGGCAGGAAGAAGTGAGCAGACGTCTGCCCAGTCCTGTAGGGCCTGAAGAGGATTCTAGTTTAGAAGGTGTAGTTTGGCTTTTGTTTAGACGGTGCAGTTGGAGAAGATGAGTTAAGTTTAGATGGAGTAGTGTGTCTATAGTTTAGAGACAGTTTAGTTTAAGAAGATGAGTTTAGATGGTGTTGCTTGGCTATAGTTTCGACCAGTGGTTCCCAAACGTTTTCTTCTGTGACCTCAATTTGGACCTAGCAATATTTTCCAAATGCCATTTTTGTTGTCGTTGCTCAATTTTAATTTTAATTCACAGGAAAAGTTAATATATACAGTACAGTATATTAACCATACAAGTGAATTGAGTTACTAACCAATTCCTGGAATTGTTTTAGATGTTTAATTGGGGATTTCCTGTTTATTATACAAAGTTCCTTCTCTCTTCCACCCCCTGCATTACCTCCTTACCTCCTAGTTTGGAAACCACTTTTTAGATGGTGTAGTTTAGCAAAATTGGTTTAGTTTTGACTGTAGTTTGAAAAGTAGGCTGTAGTTTAAAGGGTGCGGGTTAAGAATTTGATGGGTGCCACTGTGGCACCCTTGAGCATTTTTGTTGTTTTATTTGATAATCTATATTTGATATATTTGATATATTTGATATATTAAACTTTAAAATGCTACCTAAGCTATGCATACATATGTAAGGCATACATGTGGACCCTGTGTCTGACTTTGTCCACCTCTGGTTTAGACGTGGTAGTTTTGGAAGTTGGTGTAATTTTCATCATGTTTGGTACTCAGTTAAACCTCAACACTCCAAGTCTATATTCAGTCCATTCGATTACCTTGGAGTTTTCTGTGCATTGTCATTTATTTCCTTAATACAGGTATTTGATGGATATGCCATTTTACTTCCTACGTCTGTAGGTTGGTGTTGTTTTGATGTTAATATGGCTTTTAATTTACTTCGTGTATCATGTATTTACTTACTATTGGTTGGATAACATAACATAACATTGGTCTTGATAACATTAAGGTAACCCAGTAGTACTGCTATTTCCTTTCCACACACACACACACACACACACACACACACACACACACACACACACACACACACACACACACACACACACACACACACACACACGCACACACACACACACACACTCTTACAGTAGGGATTGACCTGCATAGATGGCTGTCTGAAGCCATGCCGTTAACTGTAGTCCTTGCACGCGAACTAGAAGGAAGAAGCTTAACAGTATTATCAGTCATAGTGTTTTTTATTTTCACACATTTACCGCTCGCACCCTCTGATAATGGCAATTTAATTTGTGAGAGAAGCATGGACATTGCAAACTTGATCTAAGCAAAGAAAGTGGAATATTCAAGAAGGGCCACTCCCATCGGCTCCTACAGCTCCAGGCCTTTTTATTAGAATACCATGAAAAAGTTGATTTATTTCCATAATTCCATCAATAATGTTAAACTGTCATGGCTTGTAGATTCATGGCCCAGTTTTTTAACTATTCCAATCATTAATTTTTTTCTTTTCATATACGTTGGCCTTCCAGCTCAAAAACCCCATGAATTGGGGAATTCGCATTATTAGAATATTGTTATAAAATCAAATTTTTCTTCATCAAAATTCAGGTCACATTAAATCAGTTGAAATTTGGTACTTTCTACATAACATGCAATGGTCAATACTTGGTTAGGACATTCTCTGTCTTCATAATGGCCATGATGCGTTTAACATTGAAGTCAATGGCAAAAACAGTGCATGGGAGTTATGGAAGCCCAGATATCCTTGATGCTTTGCTGTCAGCTGTTCTTGTTTGTTGACCTGGTGCCCCACACTTCACTCTTCAATATACCCTGTAGATTTCCATGCCACGTTTTGGCGCTAACTCACCAGTTTAATTCTAAAAAAACAGAAATGAAACCCCATTGAAAATGAATTGGGTTTCATTTCTGTTTTTTTAGAATTAAACTGGTGAGTTAGCGCCTAAACGTGGCATGGAAATCTACAGGGTATATTGAAGAGTGAAGTGTGGGGCACCAGGTCAACAAACAAGAACAGCTGACAACAAAGCATCAAGGATTTCTGGGCTTCCATAACTCCCATGCACTGTTTTTGCCATTGACTTCAATGTTAAACACATCATGGCCATTATGAAGACAGAGAATGTCCTAACCAAGTATTGACCATTGCATGTTATGTAGAAAGTACCAAATTTCAACTGATTTAATGTGACCCGAATTTTGATGAAGAAAATTTTTATTTTATAACAATATTCTAATGCTGCGAATTCCCCAATTCATGGGTTTTTTGAGCTGGAAGGCCAGCGTATATAAAAGTAAACAATTTAATGATTGGAATAGTTAAAAAACTGGGCCATGAATCTACAATGCATGACAGTTTAACATTTTTGATGGAATTATGGAAATAAATCAACTTTTTCATGGTATTCTAATAAAAAGGCCTGGAGCTGTATACGCATGAACGGTGTGATATTTTCCATGTGCGTTACGCCTTTTTGTGGAGGAAAACAGCCAATGCAAGTCAATTGGTGGTGTTGGGAAAGAATAAACGAAAGACAAGGACCTGTAGACTAGCGTTGTTCACGCGCAACATGCCGAAAATGGGTTGTGTTGCTGGCTGCTCAAATAATGTAGCCAGACAGCCGTGACTGAAGCATGGACTGTGTTCATTTAGGCTAGCCGCTGCAGCATATAAGTTAATTCGGTTTGCTTTCCCCCCCAAAGGGGCGTAACACACATTTACGAGCAAAGTATCCGGATGGCCATTCATGCGTATCGTTACCTCACAAATGTGCAGTTCCACGTTGATGGTGACGGGCAAGGGATGACTGGGAAACTTCAGTAAGAGATCCTTCCCTGGATATACTCCACTTTCTCTAGAAGTGCCTTCTTTGTTTTTATGTTATATCATTTTCTTTATTATTTCTTTCATAATGTTATGCAGGTGCAACACCTGCTCTCCTCTGTTATTGAAATGTTTATCAACTGTAAATGATCTGACGGAACACCAACAAGAGAATAAATGAGTTAGTGAATTTTAAACCTTCATTTCAATTGTGTGTGTGTGTGTTCTTTCGACAGTCACATTGCCACCATGGAAGGCACACATATTGATATTGGATGGTGTGCTTTGCTGTCTTCATTTGAAATAAATGCACTACATTACTTTAAAAGTAGCAGATACTTTTACCCAAAGCGACTGGCAAGCACATGGTATTTGTTTGAATCATTGGAGCAATGGGGAGCAATGGTATCTTTTTCAAGGGCACCATCTCTTACCTACTGGTTAAGGAGGGATCTTAACTAATTTAATTTTCCATTTCATTTAATTCCTTCCCCAGAGTAGTCACATTGAGTCTGTTGCCCCTCTTTCAGGTGAACCCTGGTCAAAATGATTCAATAACCCATTGCTGCTCAAGGGCAATTCAGCCATTTGCTACGAGTTAGGGTGAGATTCGAACCTGTTACCCCCTGAACCATAACTCTCTAATCCAACTCTTACATCACTGTGCATACTGTACATTACATTATGTGTACTTAGTAGATACCTTTTAATCATGATTTATTGTTATTTAGGCACAGAGTATTGGTGTCAGTCCCTGGAGCAATGTTATATAGATATATTACAGCTCAAAGACAATTCAACCCTGGCTGTGCACTGTTCAACCTCTGATTGTTGGAAACGGCTGTCGGTCAAAAATTAGCTCACATGGTTGGCTCCTTCGTATCTTTCCCCTCCTCCTAACACAAATGTTTGAAAGACCTACAGCATGTACTGTATACTTAGAACTGAGATTAGTCAGGCATGTTTTGAAGACCTAATATAGGGCTGTGATTGTTCTGTGTTGTGAGATGAGGTAAGGAAAGGCTGTGATTGTTTGGAGGTGATGTTTTTTAAGCATATTTTTTTAGGCTTTTCAAACCTTTATTTTTTATATATAGTACGAGACAGGACAGGGAAGGAAGTAACAGGAAGCGAGTAGGGAGAGACGGGGAAGGGTCGGCAAAGGGCCAGGGTCTGAATCGAACCCGGGTCGGCCACGTAGTACACGAGTGTCCTACCGTTAGCGCCACGGTAGGGCCAAGAGGTGCTGTTTTGGTCATCAGAGCTTGCCCAGCAGAAGGAGCTGCAGCAGCAGGCTAACAGGGTGGCAGAGGAGTCCTAATATACGTGTAGGCCTGTGATTGGTCAGATGTCTGGTGTGAGATGAGGTCAGGGAAGGCTGTGATTGATTGAACGTGTTGTTTTTGTCATCAGAGCTTGCCCAGCAGAAGGAGCTGCTGCAGCAGGCTAACAGGGTGGCGGAGGAGTCGCGCCTTCGACTGGAAAAACTCGTGCAGGAGGAGAGGAGGAGCCACGAGGACAACCTCCGACGACTACAGGTGTGGTGTGTGTGTGTGTATATGTGTGTTTGTGTGTCACTAACAAGTAAAACATTTCTCAAGTAAAAAGATCCTCAAAACATTGTATGTCTTAATTTAGGTTAAGTTTAGTGCTTTTGAAACAGAACTTTAAACTAGAACATAGACTATTATGTACTTTCGTGTCTGAGTGTGAGTGTGTGTTATGTGCAGCATTTACGCGTGCGTGCGTGCGTGCGTGCGAGTATTGATAGACTATATCTTTGTGTCTCCAGGAGAAGTGTGAGTAGGAGGTAGCTCTGCTGGAGGAGGTTATATACGTATAGTATGTAACTAGTTTGCAGTGTTAGGCAAGTTACTCAAAAAACTGTAATGCATTACTGATTACATGTTAGTGTCGTTTCACAATAATCCCACCACAATATCACTATATTTAAAATTTAAAGGGACACTGTGTGAGATTTTTATTTGTTTATTTCCAGAATACATGCTACCCATTCATTAATGTTACCTTTTTCATGAATACTTACCACCATCATCAAATTATATTCAAAGTATTCATTATGAATGGAAAAATTGCACTTTTCATACATGAAAAGGGGGATCTTCTCCATGGTCTGCCATTTTGAATTTCCAAAAATAGCCATTTTTAGCTGCAAAAATGACTCTACTTGGACCATACTAGAAAATATTTGTTTATTACTGAGTAAACTTTCATGTAAAGATCAAATTTGGCAATAGGCAGCCCAGTTTCAATGAGCAGCATAGTTGCAGTACCTTTTTTGACCATTTCCTGCACAGTGTACCTTTAGGCATTACACTACTTTTGCATTTCTTTAGTTACTTTCGCCAAAAGAACTGTGGGCCTAAATATGGATCTATTTATGACAGTGTGAATCAAGCTCATGAGTCATGATTTTTTTTTACCTCCCATCCAGGAGGTGTTTTTGGCAGCATGCAGACTAAAAACTACCAGGTTCAGGAATAGCTTCTTTCTGACCCACCACACTGAATACCACTAAAATCCAGGTCATTGTAATGCAATTGTAACTTTAGCATTGTAACTAAGTAAATATTACAGATTTTTTTCCTGTAATGGCTTGCATTACTGCATTACAGCAAATAGTAATGCATTATAGTAATTAAATACTTTTGTAATGCATTACCGCCCAACACTGCATGTGTGTGTGTGTTTGTGTGTGTGTGTGTGTGTGTGTGTGTGTGTGTGTGTGTGTTATTGATGCATCTTTCTCTCTCTCTCTCTCCAGGAGAAGCGTGAGGAGGAGATGTCACTGCTGGTGGTGGTTAAATACAGTACATAGTGTGTGTGTTTATGTCTAAATTTATGTTACTGTATACATGGGTTCTAAATGTTTGTTTCCCCCTGATTGCGCGAAACGTACTGCACACAACTCAACCTCTGTTGGTCAAAAAATTAGCTCACGTGGTTGGCTTCCAGTGTCTTGCCCCTCCTCACAACATCGTGTTGATAAACACTGTGAACCCATGTGTTGGTCTCCAGGAGAAGCGTGAGGAGGAGATGGCGCTGCTGGCGGCGGAGCAGCAGAGGGCGCTGGAGAGCAAGATGGCGGAGCAGGAGCAGATGCTGAGGCGGGGCTTCAAGGACCAGGAGGCGGAGCTGAGGGAGCAGATCAGCCAATTGCGCGAGGAGAAGGCCCAGAGCGAGGCGCAGCAGGCGCAGCTGAGGGCCGAGAAGAACCAGCAAAACGCACAGCAGGCCATGCAGGTGAGCCAATCACTGCCACCGAGGGGAGGGACTTTCCGGACATACTGACCAATCGGTGACACTGGGGGAGGGATCAATTCAAAGACTGACCAATCACAGTAGGGATGAGTGTAGAGTAATGCACAGCCGCAGTTGCGTGTCGAGAGGAACCAACAAAACGCACAGCAGGCCTTGCAGGTGAGTGGCGGCAGCCGTGGTTAGGCTAGTGTTTAAGCAGATGGGCTTTAGATCAGAGGGTTGCAGGTTCAAAACCCACCTTTCCAGGTTTAAATCCAATCCTCCCACTCAACTATCTCACTCTATGGCTTAGGTGTCCTTGAGCAAGGCGCCTAAGCCCACCCTGCTCCAGGGACTGTAACCAATTGCCTGTTAAATAAATGTAAATCGCTTCAGATAAAAGCGTCAGCCAAGTGTAATGTAATGCAGGATCACTAAGGGCGTTCGTGATGGCGTAATTTTGACGAAGTTGAAAATTTGCTAGGCAGCGAGCATGCTCAGTGTGTCCGCGTGAAGCATCATGGTTAGAATTTGCCGTTCACGACGCAGTTGAAGGGAGTGACCTCTGCTTGGCAGTCGTGACACATGTCGTTGAACCATCGCGGGAACAAAAGTTTTGTCAAGCTGCCACGCAGTAACAAAAACCTACTGCGCTGGGCAGAAGACCTCCTCCATGATGTGAGGAATCTGCCGTGATTGGTGTTCATAGCTCATGTGATTCATGTGTGTGTAGTTGAACGTGCTTCATTTTCTACATGCTGAAATGCATTTCATGCTCAAATGCAGCATACTCAGAGTGGTATCATCCATATGTATGGTCGCACAACCCACTTACAACAGTAAAAAAAAAGAAACAAACCACCCTGTCAGATGCTCCATCTTCGCCACGTTAGGAGTGTATGCCGTAGGTTACAAAAACAGTACTATTCCCCGGGCCGCCTGCTCGACGGTTAGAGTAGTGGTTGCGCGCCTGACTTCCATTCATGAGGTCCCTGGTTCGAAACTGCACCGAAACACGGGAAGTCTTTAGTTGCTGATGGTTAATGTGGAAACAGACCCGTTGCGAGCGACTTATGTTGTCCTTTATGTTTGAGAGTGCACGAAACAGAGCGGCCTTTGTGGTTGGCGCTCCATGGTAAAGCTACATATTGAACACCTGGGTTCAACCCTCGCAGGATGGGTTGGCGCTGTTAAGTAATTTTAAAACGGTCCTATCTGAATGACGACTTTGGTCCCAAAACACAAAATGAATAGCCTAAAGTGAGCACTAATTAACTGAATTATTACATGGAAGTGAGGCCAAATCATCACAAATTTAACTAAGTGTTGTACTATGATTCACCGAGTGGTAACCTGTGTCTCTACCTCAAGACCATCCGATTTCTCCTCGAGAAGCAGAGAGAGTCTCGGATTTCAAAAGCATGTGCCGACATTGGTAAGCGCGTCATGGAATTAGCGCCATGATGACTTAATTCCACAAGAGGGCGCCCTGGTACACCCGCTGTCAAAAAAGGTAGTTCCACACACAGACCCATAGATCCAACTTCTTTGCCGCTGTTGAAATCCGACGCAGTTATCCCCTCCTTTTTATGACCAAGCAAATCACGTTTTGATCAAATCTTTTGCTGCGTGGTTGCAAACGAGCCTACTGCCACCGAGGGGAGGGACTTCCGGACAGACTGACCAATCGGTGACACTAAGGGGGAGGGATCATTGTAAAGACCCAACCACAAGAGGGATGAGTGTTGATTAAGGTACAGGCTGGTTGGAGAATAACGAGTGCAACGCACAGCATGCCATGCAGGTGAGCCAATCGCTGCCACCGAGGGGAGGGACTTCTGGATAGACTGACCAATCTGTGGCAGTGGGGGACGGATCAATATAAATATTGACTAATTAGGGGAGAGATTATAGAGTCATCAAGCGATGTCACTGGGTGTGGGGGGCTACTGTTAAAACCAACTCAGTAGCCACCAGGCAAAATGCCAACATTTTATTAATGAATCCTTTTTCTTTTGACGTATTAACGCTGTCTCTATTTTGCAAATGTTACAAGTTTTACGGACCATTTACACTGTTCTTGGCATTTACGTGTGTGTGTGTGTGTGTATGTGTGTATGTGTGTATGTGTGTGTGTGTGTGTGTGTGTGTATGTGTGTATGTGTGTATGTGTGTGTGTGTGTCCTTGCCCTTTTGTGTGTGCTTGTGTCCACCTGCATGCCAGCTCCTCACCAGTGTGGCTGGTATATACCTAAGCTACAAGCAGAAGAAGGAGGAGAGACGTGCGGCTGAGATGGAGGCGGAAAAAGTGAAATACACCTTCAAGAACCAAAAGATGAAGGCCCAGAACCCCGGCAGCACCAGTGGTGGGGGCCCACAGGGTGCCTTTGGTGATGGGGCCCCACAGGGCACTAGCAGTGGGGGGACACAGAAAACTAGCGGGGGAGAATTCCAGAATTCTAACAATGGGGGGTTCCAGAACAGCAGTGACGGGGGGGCCCTGAAAAGCACCAGTGGGGGGCCACAGAGGACTAGTAGTGGTGGAGGGCCACAAGCCGACCGTGATGGAAAGGCCACAGCAACACCAAAGGTCAAAGACGGGCCAAAGGTAAACACACACATGAACATTTTACACACTGTGTTACATACATTTTACATACTCTGTATACTGCACTGCACACACACACACACACACACACACACACACACACACACACACACACACACACACACACACACACACACACACACACACACACACACACACACACACACACACACACACACAGAATGTGGGCATGTGCAGAGGATGAAACTGTTATACGGTTAGAAAAACACTGAACTGGATTGACATCAATTTATTCTGCCCTTGCCTTGCCTGTGCTCGCCCTCTACAGGAGCCTGTGTGAACTGCAGGAAATTACTGTCAGAATGAGATCAGTGGCCATCCATTGTGCGCACACACATGCGCACACACACACACACACACACACACACAAACACTTAAATTGCTAATATTATTTTGGTTGTTGTTCATTTGTTATTACATCAGGGGGGTATACTAAGAACGGTAACACTTTACAATAAGGTTACCTGAGCTATGACGGAATAATGTCTGAAGTAATGACTGATCAATACATAGTCAATACATAATGATGAATGACTCATGATTGAAATAATAATGATTCACTATGAAATAAATATGGTATATCAGGGGTTAATTAAGGGTGTGAGATACAAATGTTAATAAATCATGTGTAAACATTGCAGAAAAAGATCATACCATATCTTTCCAATCATATATGAATCAGACCTTAGTTAACGGTGCATGAGTAATAATGGAATCATATGGTCAGTAATTCCGATTCATGGCCTGTATTTATGGTGAAATAAATAATAAATTATGTTTGCAGGTTAAAGTAAATTGAGTTTTCTTAACTGAAGGATGCCTGCAGACTGTCTATTACCAGATTTACCACCTCATGCCAGTTAACTAAGCCAGGTTAAACACTTACCCATGTTCTTGGAATAGTCCTTCTTAATATACCCCCAGTATTACTATTATTGTTCGTTTTTACGATCATCTCTATTCTCCTTGTGAAGGCTGCTGGGGTGCCGGAGAAGTCAAAACAGACCTCAGGAGACCCGAAGAAGACAGACAATTCCAGAAGCCCTAAAGATCCTCCACCTGGACAGACAGAAGTTTAAAGGTGGACAATGCCATTTTAGTTGTTTATTTTCAAAACGTATGATGCCCATTCACAATGTTCATGTTTTCATGAATATTTACAGAGTAAAAAGACTAATATTTGCTGGTCTGACCAAAGCACTGTGGGTTTTGCAGCCAGAGATGTCTAAATGTCTTTGTGACTGGACATTTAAAATGGTGGACACAGAGAAAATTTACTGTATGCAAACTGCACATTTCAGAGTAATAATGCATACTTATAAATTCCTGAGAAACAACAACAACCGAAAATATATTTGTAAATAGGCAGCATACACCCGTCTCCAAAAGAGTTGTTGCCTATCCATCTGTTTGGAATAACAGCTAATAACCTGACTTTCAATTAATCACTTGGCTTCAGAAGTCACTCATATGAAAGCTACAACCCTCCCGAATGAAAATATATGTTCAAAAATAAATTTCATGCACCAAAGAAAGATTGACCCTTTATTGAACACAGACAGGGCAGAATTTCAAAAGTTTTGTCGCCTATCGAACATAATGTGAAAATGAGCAGATAAGTCACTTCAAAACACTTCAAATACGCAGATCGGGTGTCATACTTAATCACTGAATCACTCTCACCTCTCCAGAAAATCAACTTTGGCCTTAGGTGTATGTTTAGAGTCATTGTAATCATGGAAAGCAACACAATGAAAATCAATGGAGTTCAATGAGAGATGGTGACATATTCGCTATTCGTAGAGCAATACATGTTTAACTTCATGATTTAATCAATGATAAAAGCCCTCAAACACCTGCAGCATGCATGCAGCTCCTCATAAGAGCTGTATCCGTACCATGTTTCACTTTATGCACCATTTCTCTTTTTTCATTTTTTTCATCTCCAACATCATATAGTTTTGATGCCATCAGTTCTAAAATGGTTGATCTTGGGATCTTGACTTCAGAGTATGAGTCCCATCAGCCTTTTTTGTCAGAATTAGGCCTGACATGGCTGGCTTTTTTGAGACAGGACAGTGGGAGAGACTTATTTGGTGTTAAAGGTGAAGAATTTGGAAAAAATACATGAGCCATGAGCCAAAATACATTTGAATCAGTGATTAAGTATGACACCCGATCTGCGTATTTGAAGTGTTTTGAAGTGACTTATCTGCTCATTTTCACATTATGTTCGATAGGTGACAAAACTTTTGTCTTGTGAAAATCTGCCCTGTCTGTGTTCATTAAAGGGTCGATCTTTCTTTGGTGCATGATATTTATTTTTGTACATACATTTTCATTCGCGAGGGTTGTAGCTTTCATTTGAGTGACTTCTGAAGCCAAATGATTAAATGAAAGTCAGTTTATTAGCTGTTATTCCAAACAGATGGATAGGCGACAACTCTTTTGGAGGCCGGTGTCCATTCTGGAAATACACTACTAAAGAAATGACACTTTGTCTTTAAGACCGTTTCCAAGCCTCTGTGCCTTCAGTGCTGTCCACTACACACTGAGCCCGTTTACATTGCCACAATAATCAGGTTATTGGAATAAACAGGTTATTGGAGTAAACTGTTTATTGCAGTTTAGGCCGGCCGCACACTGGCTCCGACAGCACTGCGGCGCACTTTCGCTTCCGACATAATTCGGACCTCCAAACCCAATTTCACCCGAACACTGCATTTATAGTCAACGGGCGGCGCCGACAAAATAGAACTTGTCTCTAATCGCTACTCGACATCGGTGAATGTCCGCGGACATCGGCGCCAGTGTGCGTGGTTCTATTGAAAACAATGGAATCGAACTTTAGCTGAACAGTGCTCAGCACTTTGTCGGAGCCGGTGTGCGGAAGCCCTTACATGCAGTCTGTCGGTTGCATGTGTTCCACTTAAGTGGGTGACATGAAACTGTAATTCAAGGCTTGTGATTGGCTGCTTATCATTCTAGAATGGCAATAACCCAATAATAACCTGTTTTACGGTGTATGCATGCCTTGAGAAATCAGTTTATTAGCCAAAAACCTATCTGTGCGAATTGGATTTCTCGGAAACCGATAACTGCCACAAACTGATTATTTTAAACTGTTTATTCTGTCTATATGAGCACTTGAATAAACCGGTTACTCCAAAAACCTGATTATAAACGGTTTATTGATGATGTCAATATAAACGGGCCGTGGCTCGTTACATACGACTAAACATTTGGTTAAAATCAGACACACATTACAACAGACTTCTCCCCCCCATCAATAATGGTTTCTCATTGCAACCCTTCCAGAAACTCTAAACAAATGAAATCAGTACAAGACTGTAACTATAGTAAAAAACCAGGCTACAGCTTTCCAGTTTTCTGTATTCTGTGACTGGCGTGCACAGATTAAAATGAGGTGGGGCTCCAGCACTTAACTTTTTGACCTACTGGACCTTTTGAATATTCGCTTCTTTTCTTTTTTTCTTTTTTTAACAATGTAGGCTACTCTATAGTCCATGTTGACATGATGACATGATCATTGTCCCCAAAAATGTCTGTACACACTAGGGATGCACCGATACCACTTTTTTGAAAACCGATACAAGTACAAGTACATTCATTTGTGTACTTGCCGATACCGAGTACCGATACCGATACCTTTTACCACCAAAATACAATGAAAATAAATGCATGACCTTGTTTTTTTTCACCTGTGATATTTTTATTGTCCATGTCCATGTAGATTTAAACGTTAGTAAATGTATCAGGTGGCACTTTTTTTGCATGCTGCTTTCAAGTCCACAGAACGTGACAAGATTTTGCATTGTTTTGTGTAATAGCAGTATCGTTCCTGGTATCGGCAAGTGCTTGACGAGTACGAGTACGAGTATAATGAGCAGTATCGGGTGCCGGTATCGGTGCATCCCTAGTACATACTACTGTATTCTGTATTTGGTTTGGTTTTGTCATAGGCAGATAACATCTGGTTTGTTTTTGTTTTGCTTTGTTCTGTTTGTTTCATTTCTAGATAACAACATGCCTTGACTTTTTAAGAGACAAATAAAGTTTCTAACTAGTTCATAATGTGCTGGTCAATATAGTTGGTTGTGCATTACAGACCTGAAGATGGATATAATTGATGTTCTGTTCAATAATGAAGTGAGAATATGTCAAGAGTCACAGGGATTATTTCCATACATATCTAAAACCTATTTATTAGGTAAATTATGTTGGACTGTTTGTTGATGAAAATTTCTCACAGACTCGTGAACGCTGAAATGAGATACATATCATTGGAAAAGACAGAAAGATCCCTTTCATAGCACCATCCACTCACCTATATACAAATATCGGTGTCATAGACATCAATTGAAACACAAAAATGGAGATCAATTTTTTTATTATTTTCTCTTAAAAATGAGGGAGGTCAAAACCTCCCTGTCCTCATAGCTGGCTACGGCCATAACAACATACACAAGGAAAGTGCAGCTTTAACAACATGTGGCTTTTACATAAAAAGGGTGGTTTCAAAAAAAGGTGTCTGGCCAAGGACATGTCAGAATTCACATTTTTTTGGTAGTAAACCATTTAAAGGGACACTGTGTAATATTTTTAGTAGTTTATTTCCAGAATTCATGCTGCCCGTTCACTTGTATTACCTTTTTCATGAATAATTACCACCATCATCAAATTCTAAGTATTCATTATGACTGGGAAATTTGCACTTTTCAAAAATGAAAAGGGGGATCTTCTCCATGGTCCGCCATTTTGAATTTCCCAAAATAGCCATTTTAATCTGCATAAATGACTCTACTTGGACCATACTAGAAAATATTTGTTTATTTCTTGGAAAACTTTCATGTAAAGATCAAATTTGGAAGCCCAGTTTCAATGAGCAGCATAGTTGCAGTACCCTTTTTGACCATTTCCTGCACAGTGTCCCTTTAAAATTTTAAGTAATTTTTGTTAGTTGTTTTCAGTCTTCCGCTAACCTATCAGAGGCATACACAAGGCCTGTAGGACTATGTACAAGCCACTAGATGGTGCAGTGGTCCACTGAAATTATCGCTGTGAGTCCCTGTCATGGACTAGGCCCTGGGCACAGTATCATTGTTTTGGAATTACACACAGAGTGAAACTTCCCTAGTAAGACAAAGGCGCGGACCCCATCTACCTTCAGTGGACTAGGGATTTCAAAAGAAAAAAATGGGGGCATAGATGTGTGGAACAAAATGTATTTTGTAGTTATTTGCAAGGTTGGTGTCTCGTGTAACAAAACTTGGCTAAATTGAATGAATGTCCTTTCCTGTGACACGACACCAGGCAGTGAAGAACAGGAAACTGGAGGATACCTTACTTTTCAACACGATAACACATTATGCAATGTAGTAAAAGGGAAGTCACTTGCGCTCTAACCTTCTTGGTGCGTCCAGTCCAGGACGGTATACAATGTAGAGTAAACTGGTGAAAGACTAGGCCAGGGATGACTGGAGCACTCAGATACTTTTTAGTATTTTATTGCGGTGAAAACATAATGACTGACGTTTCGACGCTGTGTGCGTCTTCTTCAGAGTCGACTCCTGAAGTGGACCAGTTTACTCTACATTATGCAATGTGTTGTACGCAGGTAGTCAAGCAGCAGGTCATTCATTCAGTCTCATTATTTGGTTGAACGAATGAGGATTGTTTCAGAAAACTGAACATTTTACATGTGCAAAAGTAAACCTTTCAATCAGCAAAGTTATTCATGTTTTATGGAAATGTATCATAATTTAAAATGCATAAGTGATGGGGGCAGACATCATCTGATTCAGCCTGGTCAAAAAAATCACAAAAAAAATTGTACCGGTAAATGGGTGGTTGTCATATTTTGCTGAAAAAAGGTACTTTTGAAAATAACCTTGAATTTAAGTCATGGAATTAATTAGGTCGTATTCTACCAACTCTTAAATTTAACAATATATATGAGTTCTTTACTGAAATTTATATTTTTTCACTAGATTATTGCATTAGTGACAAAAAACATCATATGGTGTGACATGAACATTATTGTGTATTAAATTAAAAAGGGGCATCACGTGATAATGTAAGCTTATTTATCCTGATTCTTTATCATTACTTTATATATGTATAGCATTGTAAGGTGAAAATATGTTACATTTTATATTATTTTGCTTTATCAACACACGCTGTCACACATTTTCTAAAAATGTTTCAATATACTTCAAATTAAACTGAAAGTACTTTGTTGCAATATACCAAAATACCTGAAATATTAGATGCCACTTGTATCCACCCATCACACCTATTATTTTATGATTGATAACCAAAATATCCTATTTATTTTCATAATTATGAGTGTCACACCGAATGACATGGTGTCACATCATATGATGAATTACTCCAGAGTCCAAATATATGCATGAACTGCATTTATTAAATAACCAAACAGGTTGATAAGGGATTAATTGCTTCAATGTTACAAAAATGAAAAAAATATTTAATATTGTAAAAAAAATGTGTAACAACCGGTAGTTTTTAACATGTCAATGATATCCATTCCATGGTACCCTGCAACTGCTGATTATTATTAACTAGATTGCTAAATCATTGAAGTAAGAGTAATGCTTTGTTAATCACAGAATAGTAGTAATGCTTTGTAAATAAGAAGTAAATAAGAAGAAATGAATGTAAAACAGTGATAATAAAAAATGGGTAAAAACCATGACTCATCGCAGGGTCATTTAAACAGTATGCCACTGAAAACTGTAAAACATATAGCAACTAGACATGAACAGACAAACCATATTCTTGTGTGTGTGTTTTCTAGGTATGGAACAAGTAAATATTTGTTGCAGGTTTAGACTACGCTAAAAATGAGCCAGTCACATTTCAAGAGCAAGAGAAAATGCTTGCACTGCTCAGGTTGTTTCAGACAGCAGACCATTTCATTCCGGGTATAACATATGCAGTCTCGTCTTTGTGGCCACTCAAAAACATTCTTCTGCTAATAATAAATGTACATTAAACAAATATCAAAGCATACATTACTATAAATAATTTAAATATTTGCATCTAATTCTCTCTTCTTTTCCTCAAGACCTCTCTCTTTACAGGATTAATTTCTCCCTGTATTTCTTTGTTCTTTCTTTACTTGCCACCTCTATCCACCTGCTACAATCTTAATAAAGTTGAAAAGTAAATAAATATTCTAATATAAAAAATCTAAAAATAAGCATGTTATCACGAATTCATATTCATGTATGGATATTGTGGACATATTGGTGTCTGAATAATACATATACACCAGTTACATGTTTTAAAGCATAAATATATGAAACAAATCAGAATATTAGTCACGAGAAATTAAATGTATATGGTATTTATGTATTAAAAGGAAGCTCATCTCATATGGTGTGACAAAATTGTAATATGGTGACAAGAAAACCATCACACCTTATGATATTTTGGTTTCATTACCTTATTTCACAAGATTAAGCAATGTGTATTCATGTTAGCCATGTGAAACCATGCTAAATGCAATATGACAAGACAGTTTTCAAGGTTATATTGACTAAAAAGTAATCTATTGTCTTTATTTTTCTGTAAAATGTGTCACACCATATGACATGGAACTGTTTCAGCGGTGTCGGATAAACTTGATTTTTCTGGGACATTACGAAGAGATGAAACATATCTTACAGCTGTCAATGTCCTTCTGAGGTGATATTGTTCTTCCTAAAAGAATGAGGAATCCCCACTTGGCAAAGGTGTCCAGACAATTAACCGTTCAAAAATTGAAATATGGTGTCACACCATATGATATCAATTTTGGGACCAAAATGTTTAATGGTGGCTTCAAATTTATAATGCCTGAAATCTTCACTAAAGAGGCTCAAGAATGTATGTCTTGGGTATGATTGCATGACTGAATATACAGAAAAGGAGTATATTTTCCAGTTTTTATTCAAAATCAAACTTTGGGACATGGATTGGAACCGTCACACCATATGAGCTTTTTCTACTTTGGCTCTAAATTGTGAATAAATTGAAGATTAATGTTGTAAGTGATTTATATGAACTTATACAATTGCACATTCTGAACAACATAGACAATGTTTTTAGCACCTTTTTATAAAAATTACACAACTTTGACATAGGGGAACAAAAAAAGGCCACGTCATGTCAACCACCCAAATGCATTGAGGTACAGAGTTAAAGGGGTATGCCACTATTTTGGGGCTTAATACAGTTAAAATCGTTGGCCAGGGTTTATAAAGGTGGTAAAGTGTCTTATTTTTCATGTTAAGCATTGTCTTGCTTTAAGACAAGTTAAAAGAGGGAATATGTCGCTAAGCTAGTGAAAGTCAATGGATCCGTGTAGCATTGTAGCATGCTACATGGATGCATTGACTTTCACTAGCTTAGCGACATGCTCCCTCTTTTAACTTGTCTTAAAGCAAGACAATGCTTAACATGAAAAATAAGACACTTTACCACCTTTATAAACCCTGGCCAACGATTTTAACTGTATTAAGCCCCAAAATAGTGGCATACCCCTTTAAGAGATACTTTGATTTGTTTGATAATCATTAGTCATATATGTTGTATGTGCAAGTGAAAAGAGTGAGCAGACAAAATGATGACTCTCAATGGTTTAAAACAAACAAACAAAAACTTCAGATTAAGTGGTAGCAAGATGTATCTTCTTCCGTTGTGTCAGAGAGGCTTCAGTCTTTAAAATTAATCTCTCTCTCTCTGTCTGTCTGTCTCTCTCTCTCTCTCTCTCTCTCTCTCTGAAAAACGAGTACTTAGTGTTGCTTTAAAGGCGATGTGCTGTGTCCACCTTTTCAGTTAGGACTGAGCTGAGTGTTGAGTGCTGAGTTCAGCTGTAAAAGGGACTGGTCTCTGGAGAGCTGGGCTGTGCAATAACAGTTCTGTCAGGGTAACAAGTCTCTGTAGAAATGGTGGGCTGTGCAGTAGTAATACTGTAATACTAGCATATGCAGTAACAGTTCTGTCATGATAACAGCCTGGTAATGCTGGCAGTCTGCAATTTGTCTGTCAGGGTAACAAGTCTCTGTAAATATGTTGGGCTGCGCAGAGTCAATGGTGTCTGGGTTTCCGCTTCTGGAAAGCCCAACTGTGCAGTGTGGGGAGCCTCCTCTGAAGAGCGACGCCCTGCTGGTAGGTTTGCCGCATTACCACACCTCCAGCAGCTCAAAGCAACGCCACAAGCAGCCACTAGAGGGAGACATCACAATGGTTTGTCAGACAGAAGCTCACAATGCAGCGACAGTACAAGTTTTTTACATGACTATATATTTAATTATCAATGATGAGCAACCTGGATTCATTCATACATTCTTTAGTTATACAATTAAGTGCAACATATTCCATATGACTTCATTTAACCAGTCCAATTAGGTGATTTCCAGATTGAATGATTCCCTGGTTGAACTGGACAGGTAAAACCAGGTCATTTGAAATGCATGGAGTTCATGGAGTATTGCCTTTCACTAGGGCTGGGTATCGCAGCCATGTTCCTGTATCAATTCGATTTCGATTCTTAGGGCTTTGAATTGATTAATCACGATTCAATTCGATTCAATTCATTCCGAATCGATTCAATCCGTTCCCTTCTTGGTGCCTGGATTTTCCCCAAAAAGATGCTGTTGCCTATTTTTATATAAAAATGTCATAGGGCTGTGGCTTGACAGTGTTAACAGATTGCTAATTTGTAATAAGTAGGCCTATGCCTAATTGACTAATACCTACTGGGTATTTTCCATAGACCTAAATTAAACAAAAAGAACAAAAAGAAAAAGAACCAAAAAATCGATTTGGTGCCCTGTGAATCGATTATGTGAATTTTAGATGATATAGATCGATTATCGATTAAATCGATTATTTTACCCAGCCCTACCTTTCACTGTTAATTAAATATATATTGAATTAAATACACATATATTTATATACTGTGTTAACCAACCTGATAAAAGCTTAACTCCACCTTCCCCGAGTCGTCCTTCTCCAAAGCTTTAAAAATGTCTACAAAATAAACGTTATTCAACGTTATCACACTTGCACATGTTGCAGAATCTGAACTTAACAACACAATCACACATACACTGCATTTATACACATAGGCACACATACACCTGTAGGAACCAGTGCATGTTTATAGACAAACACATACAGTACACACTTTTACATGAACACACACACACACACACACACACACACACACACACACACACACACACACACACACACACACACACACACACACACACACACACACACACACACACACACACACACACACCCCTGTGGGAACTACATACATGCACACGCACACACTTCTACATAAACACACATGCGCACGCACGCGCACACACACACACACACACACACACACACACACACACACACACACACACACACACACACACACACACACACACACACACACTCACACTCACACTCACACACACACACACACAAAATTGTCGGAGCAGACTCACGGAACATGGCCTCCAGGCGTATGAGGCAGCTGACGAAGCTGTCAAAGTCAATGGTGAGATCTGAAGAACTGTAGCGAGCCACCAGCACCTCGTGAAGAGTACTGCTCAGAGAGAAACCTGACAAACACACACACACACACACACACACACACACACACACACACACACACACACACACACACACACACACACACACACACACACACACACACACACACACACACACACACACACACACACAAATAGAAAGACATGGGGACACACTGTGAGATCTGCAGAACTGTAGCGAGCCACCAGCACCTCGTGAAGAGTACTGCTCAGAGAGAAACCTGACAAACACACACACACACACACACACAAAAAGTAGAAATACATGAACAAGGGGACACACTTTGAGAGATGCATATATCTACTCTAGTGTGTGTGTGTGTGTGTGTGTGTGTGTGTGTGTGTGTGTGTGTGTGTGTGTGTGTGTGTGTGTGTGTGTGTGTGTGTGTGTGTGTGTGTGTGTGTGTGTGTGTGTGTGTGTGTGTGTGTGTGTGTGTGTTCGGGGCTGCTGACAGCATTGGCTGGGGCCCATAGTAAAGTCAGGCCATAATATGGCCTCAAACCCAATACATACAATGTAATGAGTACACAATTCTGGGCCCCCAATCCCCCTGGGCCCAGGAAAAGGGACCCCTTTGCCCCCCCCTTGTTGGCTTCCCTGTGTGTGTATGTGACCTCACCTGCCTGCTCCACAGCTCGTCTCATCTCAGCTGCACTGATGGTGCCAGACTTGTCTTCATCCCTCTGGCGATATATCGACTGGTACACACACACACACACACACACACACACACACACACACACACACACACACACACACACACACACACACACACACACACACACACACACACACACACACACACGTCAAAAGGATGTTTTCTTTTTTATCTACAGCTTCTACCTTACTTAGCTGTGTGTCACTGTTAATACAGCAATGCATTCTGAAAACATGAAGATTCTGGCAATGTCTAAATAATAATAGACACAAATAAGAACAGAGACATAGAGCAGAAGAAAAGCAATATGCATTATTGTGAAAACATCAAAGTTTTGTCAACTTTTAGATAATAATACAGACAAAAAGACATAGAGAAGATCAGAGGTCACCCACCAGGTACTTGTCAATCTTGGACCAGAGGGTTTTGAACTCCAGAAGGCCTAATTTTCCATTGCCGTCTTTCTGAGAGAGCAGCTAGGGAAGCCACATGGTGGACATGACTTGGGCCTTTAAAACCAACAATATATTTTAAAAAAAAATGAAAAATCATGATTGCAACAGGCTTTTTGCTATTTTCATTTCCATTTTGTTTATACCCTGGGACAAAGCTGCGGCTTGAACTTAGACCAAGTAGCCTAATTGTAGGCATTTATACCATGCCTAAAGGCTATGGCAGAACTGTGTCAAACCAAACACTGGGCTCAAGTTCGTGGGCTTTGGTTCCTGGGCTAGGTTATGTCCTGTCAAGTCAAGTCAAATGTATTGTCCGTTTCTTCATATGCCCAGGTCAAACAAGGACATTGAAATTCTGTTTCTCTACATTAAAGTGCAAGGCATTATAAATAACAATGCAACAGAGAAGTACAAATATGAAATGATTAAATAATAAGGATACATCCAGAAGGTTGATCATGTTGCGGCATGTTTCCAAACAGAAGCCATCGCTCTTCAGGACCGTATCTGAGGAGACAGACATAGCATGATAATGAGAACAGACAAAACAGTTGAACAAATCAGCTAGAGAAAGAAAAAAGTCAGGTATTTATTACTCCTTTATTTGAGCTTGTAACCACTGAGAACAGCTCAATGTATCTCTGTTTTGTATCTGTGGAAGGATTAATTTCTAATTAACAACTGATGTTGTCACATATTGCAATGACATTGTCACAACCAAGGATTTGGTGCTATTTTGAGCTTTATTTGATGGCTTAAAAACATCAGATAAAAATCTTTGACATTCCATCAAGCCCCCATGGCTAACAATGAGAGCCGTGTCGACCAAAACAGCAAAAGAAAATACAGAAAAAAAAACTTCAGAGCTCTCCTCAATTTTCACAATGCAGACACAAAACATTAAATGGGGCCAAAAGAAAAACTGATGGGAGCAGTGTTGCGGACTTTATTTGAGTTCATGGCTTGGGCCAACTTTAAGTGGATGTGCCTGTTTTTGTTTCTGAAAAGCAAATTGGCCGGCGGATAGAGTTGTTTGCTCCTCAAAAAGCATACAAATGTGATATTATTTTTGAAACATCATTTATATAGTTAAATCAAATGTCCCCATATGAATAAAATATCAAAGAGGAATTCTTCCCAAGTGTAGCGGTTTTGAAAAAAGTGCTGGGGACAACTTACCCGGCATTTTGCATTCACACATACAACACCACTGCCGGAAAACGGAGTTGAATTCGACTCTGGAAACAGCTTCACAGGATTATGGTTTGGTGGTACAGTACTTAATTATATATTGTGCCTTGATTTCACTGTAAATGTTTGTACTTAGCGGCTTATAGTGAGAAGCTATTACATGGCTTGTCGATTTTTTTAGAAACCATCTTTTTTGAATGTGCTGGTATCTAATATCTGTTATAATGAATAACAGATCCCTGCTGTGAATCAGAATTTGAGGAGACTTAAAAAATTCTGAATGTCTGAGGTGAGAAAATCTGACTTAATACTGATTTGATTAAACAACATTTTGAGGGTACAGTGATACTTTTTTGTTAGTTTAGTTTATCTTTGAGAGAGGTGGTAACCATAGGTGGTAAAATACAGTTATAAGATAAGCTAAACTTTTATTGTCTGTCTGCA
>NC_085857.1:53895545-53898045 GCF_034702125.1 Engraulis encrasicolus
GGGGCCCCGGGTTCAAAATATACTGTGTAAAGAGGACCCAACTTTGCAACAGGCGATTGGGAAAACACACTGAGAAAGTAAGTATGAAAGAGTGTTTGACTGTGTGTGTGTGTGTGTGTGCGTGTGTGTGTGTGTGTGTGTGTGTGCGTGTGCGTGTGTGTGTGTGTGTGTGTGTGCGTGTGCGTGTGCGTGTACATGTGTGTGTGTGCCCGTGTGTGTGTGTGTGCGGGTGTTCGGGTGTGTGCGGGTACTGTATGTGTATATGGGTGAGTGTGTGTGTGCGCGCGCACGTGTGTGTTTACCTGGAAGTGGAATATGCCAGCATAGTCCTCCTGGAAACTCTGGCCGTGTGGTACGACTCTATGCAGCAGATCCTTATTCAGAGTCAGAGATGCAATTGCAGCCAGCAACCAGCAGTCACCTACACACACACACACACACACACACACACACACACACACACACACACACACACACACACACACACACACACACACACACACACACACACACACAGTTAGACCAACAAAGCTATCACCTCCTTTATGTAGAGCGGACTCAGACAGGCAGACAAACAGACAGACAGACAAACAGACAGACAGAAAAGGACAGAGAGAGCAAGACATTCAGACAATCAGATGGTGCAGTATCAATCACTCCAACACACACAAACACATGCTAAAAAAGTCCTGAATGGGTCCAGAGTTGGACGTAACATCAGTCAGCGCACACAAAGCTAAACCAACAGCCTTTCTGTTTGCCAAAAGATAAACATTTACTTATTGAGACCTGTGTGTGCCCAAGTGACCTTGAAATGGAATGGATGAGAGGTCAGCGCTAGTCAATCAACTCTAGACAGCTAACGAAGCCAGGTATATTGTCAACGGTTGACTGTCATGGCCGTAGTTACATTTGAGGTTACCGAGGTCCGGACCTCGCTCATTTCGTCCGAGATTTTTTTTTTTTAACGCCAAATATGCCCAAATGAATCAAACACACAAAACTCAAAACCTCTGTGAAACGTGCTTTGCAAATAGTGATTAGTGGTCTATGAGTTTTATTTTGCCTTTGTGTTCTGTTTGTGCAAGTGATTCATTAATAGAGAGATAGCAGCCTACAGTAACGCACCATCGAGACGTCTCCTATAAAGCCAAGCGTTTTAAAACAGTGGCCCAATAGGTGGATGTCTTTCACAACTTTGTGAAACCGTCACATTTAAAACCGTCACATTTCATTATTTGAAAGAACCAGCCATTAGGTTCTACTTGTAAATGGGAAGGTCTGTAATAAGGGACAGAAAAGGACATAAAAGGAAGTCACCAGAGCGTCTTCAGATGTGGATTTTTACCTGCTTATTTGGTCAAGTGACAAGATTAACGTTTCGAGTTGTCACGACTTCTTCAGAGTCAATCACAGTAAAATGTCCTCATCTGAAGATGTTCTGGTGTCCTCTGTTTGCACTACTAGGCTTATATTTTTTTCCCATGCAATGAACAAGCGCGCCTTGCGCGCGAGTGGTGCGAGTCGTGGAAGAGAACGCAATTCAGACATCAAACAAGCTTGCTTGAGACACAGGTCGCCAACATGGATGCACAGTTTTAAAACAGTAGCATAGGCATATGCATAAGGAGTTATGAGTAGGCTATCGTCTTTGACAACGTTGGCATTTGATAACTAAGTCACTATCTGTCATAAGCCGTCATTTGGTTTTAGATAGGCTAGTGGAAAAAAAGACCGACTGACGCCATCAGCTGCATAAAATAACCAATAAACATTCAAACTTAAGCTCAGCTAAAAGCAGGCTGTCAGATCAAAATAATTTGATTGTAAATTGGAGGGGTTATTATTGCCTGTGTTGATAGACTTTCATCTTTCGCTTTTGCGTGTACAGAAATACTACAAAAAAATAAATAATAATAACAAGCGTGCAGACGATGCGAGGAAAAGAATGTTCAGCTGACAAGACGTTAGTTTTACATAGGCATAACAGGCAGCAGGCTCCACAACAACCACGCCACAGTCGTAACTTGTTGCCTATGTCAACTTCAAGAAATCAATTGGTAAGTGAAAATAGGCTACCGTTTTTTTTTTGTGTTTTTGCTGTACTACCGTTAAAATAGTATCCAAATGAAGAAACATATTCGTGTAGCTCGTGGGACTGTCTACCGACTTCAACGGATATTTTGACTCATTTGGCCACTTTGTCATTAGCCTATGCCCATAGCCTACTTTAAGATGGTAGATTAATAATCATATTGACTTTATTGTATTAGGTCAGTGTTTCTCAACTTTTTTTATGCGAGGCACCCATTGAATTCATTAAAAAAATGAAGGCACCCCAAACTAACAAGCCGTAACAGGGCATCGCATCCGATAGTAGCCTAGACTAACACATTTGGAGACATCACACAACCTAGGCTAGCCTACGTTTGAAGTTGCAGCTTTCTGCGACCTAATATTGTGCGTAAATGGCAGATGAAAGATTCCAGACTAAGTAGGC
>NC_085857.1:53903045-53905545 GCF_034702125.1 Engraulis encrasicolus
GTGTGTGTGTGTGTGTGTGTGTACATGTGTTCTCAAGCACTTTAAGCAGGAAACAACCTACTAGAGGACCGGAGACCGCGCTGGCTGATTGTTTACATAGACAATCTTTACCATCTAGTGTGGCATCTAGGTCTAGTGTGTGTGTGTGTGTGTGTGTGTGTGTGTGTGTGTGTGTGTGTGTGTGTGTGTGTGTGTGTGTGTGTGTGTGTGTGTGTGTGCGTGCGCGTATTCTTACCAAGCCCTCCTTGACAGACGTCTGTTCTTGTTGCACCTTCAACAATAAATTGTGGATCGCTGGTCAGCTCCTGTAAACACACACACGCAGGCGTGCGCGCACACACACGCACGCACGCACACACACACACACACACACACACAAGCAAGGAATGCCAATTCAGTTGAACCAAGAGCTCTGCCTCAGAATTAAGATCTCTCTCTCTCTCTCTTTCATCTCTCTCTCTCTCTTTTTCTCTCTCTCTCTCTCTCTTTCATCTCTCTCTCTCTCTTTTTCTCTCTCTCTCACTCTCTCATAGGCTATTTGTCATGCATTGCAGAAAGCATGAACATTCGATTTCAAACTGGGCACTGCTTAGCCTAGTTGAAATTTGTTTTTATCAAGCAATTAACTCGTTATCCAAATGTCGACTCAAAAACAACATCTTCTAAATGAGAACCTAATCCTACCGGAGGTCTTTTCCACTCGATGCCTTCCACTTTGAAGGACTCCGGTCCGAGTTGGTCGAAGCCCAGCGACGGCACGGCCGCGTCAAACATGTCATCCTCGAAAAGCGTCCCGTTGTCAAGGCACTGGCTCCGTAGCGCCTCGTAATCCTGGCCGAGGTACTTCACCGCCTGGCTGTTGGAGCCGAGACCCTCCGCCTGGCTCCGGCTGCGCTGCAGTTTCTCCGCGACCCCCGCCATGGTTACAATAACAAAGTCCAGACAACGGCTTTTGTTGAAAACCGGTAGCCGAAGAGGGGTTGTCTGCCTGAGGCGATAGCGCGAGATATCAGAACACACACGGCCGGGGTCTCGCGCTCAGCTTAAGCACTGCCTGCACCCGTCAAATGGATAACTTCACAGAGCAGGAGTTCAGAGATATTGAACCGCCCATTACCCCCTTCTTTTACTGACCAACAGTTCAATGCCAGATTCGTTTACAGTGTGGAGAGGATAATTGTATTTTGGGAAATTGCAGACTGGCGCATTGCACGTGCGTAAAATGACGCAGATTGTAATTACATGCGGATAGTTTTGGCTGAAATAAAATCATTTTCTGATAAGATTAACTGTGTTTCATATAGCCTAGAGATGTAGGCGCTTTACTATTCTCCCTACAAACCTAAAAAGTACGCCCCTTTATTGTGTTAAATGGAACATTGCAAAATAGAAAAGAAACAAAACTCAGATAGTAAAATACCACATTTCAGCAACCAGTGAAGTTCAGTTTTGTAATCAGAAAAAAAACGTATACGTTTGCTACTTAAACAAATTACCTCTCATGGGCATATACAAGAAAGTGTCAAATATATGTTTTATTGTACCATCTGACATGTCTGAACAGAAGGCTAGCACAGCTCTTAAATTCCATACAAACATTACCTCACACACACTCTGTTCTCTAGGCCTTAGGTATTCACTAACAGCAGGGCTGGTATGGGGCAATGAGTCTGACTGGGCATTTTCACCCAAGATTGGTCCACCAGGCTTCTAATTTGCGTTTTTTTGATCACAACAGACAATGTGATTTATTTAAATCTGACTATCTCAGAGAGGGCTGCCGCCTGTCTGTATACGGTGATATACTGTCTAGTCAGGGACGGATCATGACTCCATGGGCCCCTGGGCCAGACAACAAGAAAGGGCCCCCTCCAGATGTTAGAGACCCTATATTGTTGGGCATTCAGGTGTTTTTCCCCTGAAAATATGTGAAAAGTGAGTTGTTAAAAGTGTGATTTTACACAACATAAGAATGGAAATGTAGAGGATTGGGCTTCAGGGCCCTCTGGACTCTTGGGCCCCTGGGCATGGGCCCGGTAGGCCCTTGCAGTAATCCATCCTTGTGTCTAGTGGCATGAGAAGTACCACTGAGGCGAGGGTCAGGCCAAATTCATCCATCGTCCACCGGGCAAATGCCCTGTGCGCAGTATGGCAGATCCAGCCATGCCTTACAGTGAAGTAAATCTCACACAGTATTACCACAGGTTTTGTGACTTGCACGATATGGGAGCTCATGCAGTCATGGTGCATGGCAGTGTTTCTCAATGGGGACTCTACAGTCCCCCAGGGAGCGTCAGGAAACCATCAGGTCAGGCATGTTGATAGCAAGACAGCTGGGAGAGAGAGGGTTAAAAATGGGCGGAATGAGAATGGGAAAAATGGGAAAATGTCACTGGAAGCTCTCACATCATTCCAGACAGCTGCATGATAATAATAGAGCATAATCATTATACCATAAAGGAAATTATTATTGTTATTATTATCACTATTAGTAAAATGG
>NC_085857.1:54208045-54320545 GCF_034702125.1 Engraulis encrasicolus
GCCTATTCACTCAGCAGCCTGTGCTAATAATGGAAATAGCCAGTGACTTACCCTTCCCAGGCTGCGTGTGTAGCCTCAATAGCCTACATCATCGTCATAACTCCGAAATCATGCTGATGAAAACTGCTATCCAATTCGTTGTCAATAAAGTCAAATACTTCCACATAGCCTACGGTAAGGTCCCCGTAGCAGTCAATTGAACGTCTCATCTGTAGACTGTATTCCGCGGATTTCATGGCTAAACTTAGCCTCAGCAAAGTTCGGTTGAATAGCCTTCCTTTCACTAGGTAGAAAATATTCCACCACCACCACGTTCGAAGAGGTTGGCATCTGTAACATAATCAGACGGTTCTTAAGCTTTATTCGGCTTTCATGTAAAATATTAAACAACTTAACTAGAGGTGCACAAGTTCTCTCTGCGCGCTGGCTGTGTCTGTGACTGTGTGTGTGTGTGACGTCTGTGTAACCTAGGAGACTACTAGACTCTACTACTACATTTTGCAATATTTCACGCGGCGCTGCATATTGCACCTTGTCAAAAACTCAGCTTTGGGCAGCAATCAAATGTTTGATTGCATTACAGAATAAATTGGATTTACTCAACACTTACAAGTAGGCCAATCAATCACCCTTTGTCAAAGCTGTACGGTGGTTGGTTGTCATTTACTAAAGTCTAAAAAACCCTCCGTTTACCCTCCGAGTCTCTCGCTACCATGACAACTACTCTGCCGCCTTCCAATCTAAGTTTAGGAACTTCAGGGTGGCCAGCTGACAAAGTCGCTCTTGCCAATCAGAGAGAAGGATGGATCACTGATGGTTTCTTTGCTACAATGAGATACAATGTCAAAAATTGTTGCTCAATGTTACTTTTAGGTACCAATAAGGTGTAGCAGCTAGGGCGAAGTTAAAAACCTCACCACCATATACCAAATATTCCAAATTAATACAATAGGCCTGAGGTAAATTAATGGACAAAAAATGGAGGAATGGAGGAATGTTCTCTGCCCCCGGACACCAAAAATGTTTTTTTGTTTGTTTTTTGTTTTTAAAAAGTAGGCCTAATTAGGCTTAGGCCTATACTGCATTAATGTAAAATGTAGGCCTGTAGTTGTTTTTTTTTTTTTTTTTTTTTCAATCTATCAATTACCAAGGGCTAATTAATTTGAAAAATTAATTGTATTAGGCCTAGTCTTTTTTCAGACCAATACATTTCAGCATATCCCGACCGCAGTGTTTAAGATCACTGTGTGGGTGTGTTCACCACTTTTTCCACATAGTCTTATGTAAATTATGAACACCACACAATATGTAAAAAATTATGTCCACACCACTTTTCACAACGCTATATCTTTATGTGTATGTAGGCAACACACCGTGACAGCTGTCATTCAATGTAGGCCTATTTGAGAAAGGGCCTCATCTTCCCAGATATTGCCGTAGCACCTAGGAGTGATTCATAGAGAATTAACATTTTAAACTCAATTACAGCTCACTGGGAGTCATTACCTAAAGACTTCAGTGATATGATCTGTTTTCTTCTAAGTTAGAATTTTGGCAGAGGGCTTTTGGATTTGTTTCACCTAGGCCTACCTCAGTGAATTTTGGGGAAGACTTAGGTTGTGCTTCTGATGTGAGCACTGAAACTGTGTTTTCGCACAAGACTGTAAAGTTTCTTTCTCTTTCATTCATTCATGCATTCATTCATTCTCTAAACACATGTTGGTCTGAAATTGAATTGCCATTTACTTTGCTTCAGTTAAAAAAAAAAAACATAGTGAACGACAGGGGAGCACGTGATGGAACTGTACAATGATTGGAACTGTACAATGATTGGACGATTTCTCATTCGGTTAATAACTGGCACTAGTTGGCAGTTGACATTTGAACACTGAACAGGCGCGAGGTAGGCCTAGCCTACATCGTTACGAACAAGGACTTTCAATGAAACATAGGCCATCTAAACAAAAGCACTGCATTAAACCTATGCAACGTGCAAAAACAAATAGGCTGTAGAAGTTCAATATATGGTCGAATTGAATTTTTCGATCAAGGACTGTGGTGGACGAAACGTGGCCGACGTCAGTCCATTCCGCGCCAATCCAGCACGCACGTCCATCAGGCTGGACAGAAGAGGCAGGCCCATTCGATTGCGCAAGTCATTCTTGAGTAGGGACACCTGCGAGAAGGCTCGCTCTACAGTGGCGTTGGAGATAGGGAGCGTCAGCATCTTAACGGCTCCAGAGGCGAGCTCTTGGAAGCATGCGTTGCCTCCGGCGTCTTTGAAGTTTGCCACTTCCAGCCAAAATTTGTCGATGGGGAGGTCAGCCGGGAAACCAGCACACGCAACGTTCCTCAACTGTATTTCCAGGGTATCGCGGGACCCCTGGAAAAAGTCCTTGGGCAGGCCGTGGATGGTGGTGGTGCGAGACAACACGGCCGGTGGACATATAAGCTCCAGTTGTGCTAGCAGCTCCAGTGACTCGGGTAGGCGCATCTGATACTGGACCAGCAACTCCTTGAGGAACTCCAATCATCTCGCCTGTACAGCGGATTTGGTGTCCGGGGGCAGAGAACATTCCTCCATTTTTTGTCCGAAGATGGTGCCCAGATCTGCATCAGAGGGGGACAGGTAGAGAGCGGAGGATGCGAGGTCCAACTCTCTGAGCTGCTTTTGGCTATGAGTGCGGAACACGGATGGCTTTATCACACGCCTCATTGTTGACTGAGGTCCCGGAAAACGGCAACACTATCCCCTGTCTCGAGCTGGAATGCTTTGTTGACCGCTTTAATTTCTGCCAGGACTGGTCGGAGGAAGTGGAGGTACAGGCTGTTGGACTTGTCCCTGTACATTTCACCGAGCACCCTGGCAGCATAGCAGTGCTCTGCGCTGGCTGCCATGGCAAAATGCAACCCCAACTCATTCTCCTGGCTGACGATGCGGTCTACACAGTCAGCTGTTGCCAGCCAGCGTGTCCCGCTTGGTGACAGCAACTTCAAGGGTGCTTCCCCTCCATTGATGGTCTCGTACACTGCTCGGTAGTCAGACTGGCGCTTTGATGAGTGTGCGAACCAGTTGTATGTTTCCCTGATGAGGTACTCCACATGACTTGGAAGCCGGGCCATGGCCTTGTGTGCGACAATGTCGAGTGAGTGACAGACGCACCGGATCAATTTGAGGGTCGGCTGCCTCTCCCTCAACAGCGTATACACAGAGTGATGTTTCCCGACCATCACGCTGGCCCCATCAGTGGCGATCCCCACAAGCGCAGCGATGGAGAGACCGCATTCGTCCAGGAACCCCATTACTGCTGTAGCGACCGAGGATGCATCGCCACTCATCAGCTCCACTAAACCCAGGTACGTGCTGACAAATTTATCATGGGTTGTTGATGGGTATTTGATGCATATGCACAGCAACTTATTCACTGTAATGTCGGTTGTCTCGTCTAGGTACAGGGAATAAGGGGAGTCGCCTACATCCTCCCTCAACTCTGCCCTGAAATGGGGGGCCAACATAGAGCGGATGACGGCTGTACATTTCGTCCGGTGCATCTGAAATGCACCGGTCTCGTCTTGCAGGATGTCTGACAGCTCGTCTACGGCATTAATGGAAGTATGACAAGCCACGTAAGTGGCAGTGCGCAACTCACGCCGTTTTTGTGATGAGGGTGGATCGTGGACTTTTGCAGCGCTTACGGTGAAGGTCTTGACCGAGGGCGCCAAGCATCTCGGCATGTGCTTTTTTGTTGCACCATGGTCCCGCAGGTCCTTCAGATGCGCCCTTATTTCTGTGTTGCAGAACTTGCATCTTGCTTTCCCCTCGTCTTGGGCCGGCCCGATCCACACTTTTAACTCGGGATCCGTTTCCCACTCCTTTCTGTATTGCTTCTTGTATTTCGCCCACTTTGGCATCTCGATCTTGTTAACGGTGCTTCAAGCTCGTGTTAGCAAACTACTGCTAGCACAGGGGCCCCTCACAGTGACAGTTCGCCCTTGAAGTTGACTCCCCATCGGGGGCGGTTTATGATTCCATGGGCCCCTGGGCCAGACAACAAGAAAGACCCCCCACCCCACCCCACCCCTAGTTTACAAACTGATTCAGGGTTTTAGCCTGGGTGTGTTGATGGGGGTTTGGGTTGTCCCCGGAGAACATTTTAATTTACAAAAGTGTGATTTTAAAGAGAAGGCAGATGCGAGAGAGCCTCGGGCCCATTGACTGTTGGGGCCCGGGGTCTGACTCTGAGCCCAGTAGGCATCTACCCCCGCTCCGTTTGGAGCCTCCGGACATCCAGTCGAGGGGGGCGGGTCGTCGTAGTGTCCCCCTACGCCTCACTGACAGCTTAACAACGTAACGTTACGGGGAACTGTAGTGTGCCAGTGACAGACAGTGTGACCCATAACGATCACACACATATTTCAGGTTCAGGTATATTGACGTGACTGCGGCGGCTGCAGTGCGGAAAATGTAAGCCTAACCTATGCAGACTGGGTTACACATTGGCTATTGTGGTGGCTCAATCACGATCTGTTAGCTAGCTAAACCCACACCATACTGTATAGCCTACAACGATTGTGTGCTGTGGATTTTGCTAGCTAACAGATAAAGATAGAGCCGTCACCAGCAGCCTACCGGTATGTAGACCTCTCTGGTTGTAGCCTACCGTAATTAATCCTGCATCTCTTTCTTCTCTGGTTTGTTGATGGGTAGCCTAGGCCTATTTGACGCATAGCCTATGCACAATAGGCCTAATTTACCGTAGGCTATTCACTGTTATGTCGGTTGTCTAGAATAGGGGGAGTCGCCTATCCTCCCTCAACTCTGCCCTGAGTTTTAATTGTTATTGCTTAGGCCTAATTGTTCAAATGAACAAAACCAACAATTTTGTTTTTAATCTTGAATGATTTTTAATTTGGCTGTTTGTTATTGTCTGTTTTGACAAAATGATTGTGTAGGCCTAAATGCACCGTAATGTCATGATATTACAATAAAGTTCAATATTTGATTTGACTTTGACTGCTCTGTCACGATGATTGACTGCTTAGCTGGGGGTAGAACGTTAGTCAATTCACAGCCATATTTGCCATAGGACAACCTGCAAATAGGCTATTGCTGATGCCGGTTGAGTTACGTCTCCTATAGCCTATGCCTATCTGTGTTAAGCCGAAGTCTGTCAGTGCAATCGTCAGACAGCCACAACGACGGCCAGCCAACAGAGCAGGCTGTAGACTGAAAACCACATGTGGCCTGTAGGCCTAGGCTATAACTGAATGATTATAATATTACTTTATTGAAATGTAAGTGTCCACCTTGTAAACGAAAGCTTGGGCTATGTGAATGCCCCATCAGGCATTATTCTAGAATGGGGCGGTGCGCATCCAATTTGGGAGCATAGCCCATCACTTTTAAAAGGACTGAGACGCATTTTTGGTATAAGATGTAGCCTACCTATTCGCCTATTTAATTGTCATGGTGTTGTAAGCCATTAACTGTAAACAAACCACTTTCGGTGGATACTCATCTTTGTTTTCTCTTTAGCTTATTCTTTTGAGAGAACGCCTTTCGCCCAGTGCGTCTTCGGTGAAGCACAGGGCGAAACGCGTTGTTAACGAGATAAAGTGTGTGTGTGGGGGGGGGGACTGTATCCAGTGCGTTGTTTATTAATGAACTTCTCATATTGATCATTTTTCCCTACACCTGTGCCTGGATAGCTGAAGCTCGGTTGCGCACCACTTTCAGGCTATCCTGTATCCAACCGGTGGTTTATTTTATTGGCTCATGCGCTCTCCAAAAATAATACTTTTTATTAATAAATATTATTACACTTATTGATGATAATTAGTACGCCTATAAGTCTGTGGTTAATATAAAATCAATGGACATGTCACTGCGGCACTTCTGCATGTCACTGACACATGCCACAAAATGATCTAACCCCCTCTCAGTTAAGACCCTCGACCCTCCCCACTCGTTCACATGACCATCATTAAAACAAATCTCTCTCTCTCTCTCTCTCTCTCTCTCTCTCTCTCTCTCTCTCACACACACACACACACGGTTAAAACGTAACTGTCCTGTGAAGCAAGACCATCCCTGGGGTCTACGGCGCCGCAACATGCACTGGGTGGCGACTAGAGTCCAGCGCGCCGAGAGACTAATCGCTCCTTGCTTGGAAGTCGCACAGTCCAGTCTACACTCCTTCAGTTCCCGGCTGTCTGTCTATAAAAGATTGATGGTCTAAACGGTCTCTATCCTCACATGCAGGTGAGCGCAATGCTGCTGTAGTGAAATTAATTAGCAATTAATTAAGAGTCCACGCTCTCGGCTGTCATAACGGCGCAAGCGCTAAGATATATGTTGATTTGGGCTGGAGTTGAGTAGATAGGGATTTGAGCTGTAGTAGAATAGTAGCCTATATTCTATGGGTGATGTAGCCAAGGCTAAATCTGTTGTCTGAACATTGGAGGGGGCACAGAAGGGGTAGCCTAAGCTACAGAGGGATTTAAAAAAACCAAAAAAAAAACCGCCCAACTCATCTGAAAACAGCCCAATTGTTACACACCCGCCCAAGACCGTTCCTTCCCGCAGAAATCAACGCAAAACCGCCCAATTGGGCGGGAAACCGCCCAATCTGGCAACCCTCGTTACAACGCTAGGTAAGAGTTATGGCAAATTATGCTGTCTGCATGCTGATGAGTTAAATGCTACAGAAATGTTTTACAATATCTTTATTTAGCCAGTTTGCAAGTGATGTTTGCTATCTATTAGATGCCGCTAAAACAGATTGCAGTTGATAAATGAATGACGGTATGAAATGCACGTTTTGAAAGGCGGTGGAAATTAGACACTGAAACATATGCCGGTAGACACTCAGTTACAACAGTAGGTAAAAGATGGCAAATGGTGGTGATTATTGACTGAGCAATGAATCAGGGAATTAAAATTAGTACAGAAAATGGATCGAGCTGAAACATTCTCCCTTTAGGCCTATTACATGCACATGCCATGTCATTCAGTGTCCACATTAAAATAGGATGCATCTGAAAGTCTAAAACTTTGAGGCAGCCTGCAAGGCTGTTTACTTTACTCCATGAGTGGGGGAGGGGTGACGCAGCAGCGTGTATTACAGGTCTGCCAGCAACACAGAGCTGCCCGTCTGTAGTAAAAATCTTGGGGTGGGCGTATCGGCCAAAACCGCATGCGTATCGGCCGATACCTATACACTTAATAAACGCAAATATCCGCCCGACATATCGGCCGGCCGATATATCAGTCGACGCTTACTCTCCATCATTGAAGGTGCGAATCTTTCTTCACGCTCCGCAGCCTCCCTCGCTTCCTGGTCCCTCTCCATCTGTCTTAGATGCTCCTCCTGCTGTTGGACCTGTTCTCTGAGGGCCTCCAGGATTTCTTTTGTGGCATCCATCTTTTTCTTCTTGGGGGTTGGGGGAATGTTGGAGGTGGAGGGGCTGCTGGAAGTGGCATCTTCCACAGGAGGAGGTGAGGCCACTGGCACTTCTCGGCACGCTGAGGCGAACACTACGGGTGGTGTTATGGATCGCCAATCCCCTAATGCGTCATTTCACGTGAAATCAGACGCTTTGGGACCCGACCGATCCGGATTTCAATCATACTTGGTGTGCCTTTTTAGTAGCAAGGTAGCACCCCAGAACTGCATTGGTTTGAATCTGACACTAATATTAAGGGAGAAACAGACTAGGAAAGGTTCACATGTGAGGGTAGGACACTATACATTCAGCCTTGAATATATCAGTCAGTGTTAGTCACAAAAAGATGCCTGTGGTATTGTTTGAAAGCTCTTTTCTGGCTCTACATATTACACTATCAGCTTGGAATACAACAACTCTCAGAATATAAATTATGATAAATTGAAAAATTAAAAATTGAATATCTAAAAAAACTATTATATTTTAAAATGGCCAGTTCCTTGTCCAAACGTAGCCGGCAATGTCATTAGCAACACCTCAAATGCTGGTGTTCGGTTCTTTATTCATTTCAGAGAGAATTTGACTCACAAATGTGGCATCATACAGACCACTTACTAATAATATGGTAATACCATAGTAGCATCACATGACAAAACAAAAACAAAACAAAAATGGTCAGTTTCCATGGTCCCAGGTTTCAGAAACTAAGGCAGATGTCCATTTATACACACCAAATGATGATATGTGAATGTTTGAACATTCCTTCTCTGTGTACCTGTGTCATCTTCCCTTTACCGTACTTTAAAGAGATAATCAATGGCTACACTCTCATTTTGTACTCTACCAGTGCATTTGAAGCAGCAGCTGTGTCTTTTGTAGATAATGTATAAGTACGTCCCGTTGCAGTTATAGGTTCCACTACCAGAAGCACATCCTGATGATCCATGACAAGTCTATCTGGTCTGAAGGGAAAAGTGAAGGATGGAGATGGTCCATGAGGATGCAGGAAGTTCAGTTTCACCTCTCCAGTGCTCGGCATACATTCCTCAACACATGCTAGCCACCAGTTGCCATCATATACAGCTACAACATACCCTTTGATGCTTGAAAATGTAACACATTCCTTTACTGAGCTCACTCTTTCAACTCCTTCTCTGAATGCGGAAAATGGCCTAATGTCCATTGACAATGGGCAGAAGCTGTGTAGTTTTTGAGTACCTGGAATAGCTCTTGCAGATTCAAACCTCTTCAACAGGTTCTCAGCTTCATGATGGTGCATCTCTCTCAAGAACATCCATTGCCAGTTTGCAAAAAAAAACAGAGATGTACCAGCATGAAGCTGAGAACCTGTTGAAAAGGTTGGAATCTGCAAGAACTATTCCAGCTACTCAAAAACTACACAGCTTCTGCCCATTGCCAATGGACTCAGTGGAAGTTAGGCCATTTTCAGCATTCAGAGAAGGCAGAGTTGAAAGAGTGAGCTCAGTAAAGGAATGTGTTACATTTTCAAGCATCAAAGGGTATGTTGTAGCTGTATATGATGGCAACTGGTAGCTAGCATGTGTTGAGGAATGTATGCCGAGCACTGGAGAGGTGAAACTGAACTTCCTATCCTCATGGACCATCTCCATCATTCACTTTTCCCTTCAGACCAGATAGACTTGTCATGGATCATCAGGATGTGCTTCTGGTAGTGGAACCTGTAACTGCAACGGGACGTACTTATACATTATCTACAAAAGACACAGCTGCTGCTTCAAATGCACTGGCAGAGTACAAAATGAGAGTGTAGCCATTGATTATCTCTTTAAAGTACGGTAAAGGGAAGATGACACAGGTACACAGAGAAGGAATGTTCAAACATTCACATATCATCATTTGGTGTGTATAAATGGACATCTGCCTTAGTTTCTGAAACCTGGGACCATGGAAACTGACCATTTTTGTTTTGTTTTTGTTTTGTCATGTGATGCTACTATGGTATTACCATATTATTAGTAAGTGGTCTGTCACAGCACGAAAAGGGGGATTTGTGACAATGAACTCGTCCCTAATCGTCCACGGACTTGCCTAACTTTCGTCTGATTTTGAGCGCTTGAGAGAATCAAAACTAACAATTTTGATGACACCTAAATCGCCCGGAAGCGAATCGCGAGCCGCGATAGGTCTCACAGCAGGGTGTTAATGGCCCAACGATTACCACATGAAAGGCAATGACAGCCAGCCCGGAACGCGGACTAGCCTTGCTCTTATTGGACGAAAAAGACACGTGACTCAAAGTAAAAGAGCTGCGCTATTGGTTAGCAGCTACGACCTTCTATTGGTCACGTTGGATTAATTTATGCAGACCGTATACAGTAGGTCCGTATAATTATGCAAAAATTATTATTAATAATATACCTAGGTTGATTTTACTTTGTATAGTCACATCATTATAGGCTGCACTGTGATGGGGCTTTAGCATGCATGATGTGAATTTATTGATAAAATGAAAATGAATGAAATGAAAATGATTTTTTAAAATAGGCTTTTAATATCACACCAAACAATGTACACACACTTTGACAAGAACCATGCAACTACACACATACCCTGCAAACAATATACTAGGCCTATATATGCAGTGATGTACACAGCACTCAGGTCACAAATGTACAACTAGGAAACATTCATTGCCGACAAGTTAAGTTTGGGCAGGCTGTCATCATGCTTTAGCGTACGTATCGCACGCTAGTGCATGGTGCGACGCATTTTGAATTCAAAGCGTGCTCCTCAACGCAACGGTAAAGCGCTTTCATGCACTTTTGACTAGTGACGAGGTTTGCGCAGTTTTCCCGCCGTGTCGGCGATTTTGTTTTGTCACAGCGCATGTCTGTTACTAAACGCAAATATGTTTTGCTGTGCCCTAACCAAAACCACCCCTAAACCTAACCTGTCAGTGAAGTAATGTTTCTGCTGCTTTACTTTTGCCAAGAACAGCGAGATTAGGCGAATTTCTACCTAAATTGTGCCTAAACCAAAACCATCCCTAAACCTAACCTGTCACAGGGCGTTGTGGAGCACGACTTAACTTGAAAATGCGTATTGGACCCACGCGATAGTGAGTTCAAATCAGCGTGTCATAGATACGCTTAGCCTATGCATGATGTTTGGGAAGGGCACAATTCATAAAACTCAGAAACATACAATGCTTTTTCAAAAAAGGGTTCTATGTTCCCCGCTGCATCCAAGTAGACTGCTGCCACATTGCTAAGAGCAGGTTGTTGTTACATCTCTGACAGGTTAGGTTTAAGGATAATTTTACTCAGGGCACATGCAAAAATGGATTTTAGTAAAAGTTGTCAATTCATAGTAAATATGTGGTAAATATGAAAGTAAGAGGAAAAATACTACAGGTACTGCCTTTTAATACAGACTATACAGGTATGTACAACATTATAAACATTGCTGTTGATTTCATGTTCTTCAGACGCCAATCATGCCAGCAGGGTCTACTGAAGGTCTCTGGTCACTGCGTCCTCGTCATACTGCAACAGGCACTCAGTCTCACTTCTGGGAGCTGTAGAAACAACAAATAAATTAATACTTCACCATGCACCTCATATTGACATAGCAAATATATCAATAAGCAAGTCATATTGAGCCCAACAGGGATAATCTCCTATTTCAGTCTTCTATGGTCTCATGCACTATGTCTCCCTGCCAGGATATGTGGGATGTAAGAAAATAAATCAAAACATAGCAATGCACAGCATTGAGAACTTATCTATAAAGTAGCACAAGTCATATTGCCAATGTAGGCCAGGGGTGGGGAACCTATGTCTTGAGGGCCGTTTGCGACCCTTGAGGCCGTTTTATCTGGTCCCCGATATAATTTTAATGTTATTCAGCTTCACATAAAATATGACATTTTGTAAAGGAACCTTAGAAAATACATTTGCAATACAATTAAGTTATATTCAGGGAAGCTGAAGAAGGTGGTGTTTGTTTAAATGTGGCTGCCTTCAATATAGGTCTAAAGTGAAGGGGAAAATCCTGGTTTGTGTTCATAGTACGGCCCTTGGAGAACTTTTACGGCCCCTCGGGTGAATTTGAATTGGCCCTTCGAATGAGAAAGGTTCCCCACCACTGACGTAGGCTATAGGTTAAGCTTACCCTCTTTCACTCTTCTGTGGTGAGACTGTGCCCATTTTGGGTTGACCTCCACACGCGTCTGTAGCACAGCACACAGGATTGCAGGACACAGCATCCTGCAGGACACTACAAAAAAAAACAAGGGGAATGAATAAATTACCTGACCAGTTATTAAACAAATGAAAATTGATGTGCCAGAGCTGTGGTAAAAGTAACCTTGGGTCCAAATCATCTAGGCCTAGGGTGTGTGTGTGTGTGTGTGTGTGTGTGTGTGGTAAATCCAGTGTTCACATTATTCAGATATGAGAATTAATTCATTCATTCATTTTAACTGACATTAGTACATACCCATATCAGTGCCATTTCACCCTGCCAAGACACTGGACCTGGGTCTATTGGAGCTCTCTGCTCAGGGTGTCCTCGTTATACTGCAGCAGGCACTGTTGTTTCTATAGTTCCTAGAAGCGAGACAAATAAATAAATACTTTGCCATGCACCTCATATTGACATAGCAAATATGTCAATAAGCAAGACCTATTGAGCCCAACAGGGATAATCTTACACTATATCAGTTTTCTGTGGTCTCTTGTAAGATTGGCCCATCACCATTCTGCAGGACACTACCGTCTCCCTGCCAGGATCTGTAGGATGTAAGAAAATAAATCAAAACATAGCAATGCACAGCATTGATTACTTATCTATAAAGTAGCACAAGTCATATTGACAATGTAGGCCAGGGGTGGGGAACCTATGTCTCTAGGGCCGTTTGCGACCCTTGAGGCAGTTTTATCTGCCCCCCCGATATAATTTTAATGCTATTCAGCTTCACATGAAATATGACATATTTTGTAAAGGAATCTTAGAAAATACATTTGCAATACAATTAAGTTATATTCAGGGAACCTGAAGAAGGTGGCGTTTGTTTAAATGTGGCTGCCTTCAATATAGGCCTAAAGTGAAAGGGAAAATCCTGGTTTGTGTTCATAGTACGGCCCTTGGAGGACTTTTACGGCCCCTCGGATGAATTTGAAGCGGCCCTTCGAATGAGAAACGTTCCCCGACCCTGACGTAGGCTATAGGTTAAGCTTACCCTCTTTCACTCTTCTGTGGTGAGACTGTGCCCATTTTGGGTTGACCTCCACACGCGTCTGTAGCACAGCACACAGGATTGCAGGACACAGCATCCTGCAGGACACTTCAAAAAACAAGGGGAACGAATAAATGACCTGCCCAGTTCTATAAAAAAGAATACCCTGAAAAAGAACACCCTGTTGTTTCTACAGCTCCTAGAAGCGAGACAAATAAATTAAATATTTTGCCATGCACCTCATATTGACATAGCAAATGTATCAATGAGCAAGTCATATTGGTCACAAAGAAGTTAATCTTACATTCTTTCAGTCTTCTATGGCGAGTTAGGCCTTCAGGTGACTCGTCTTCGCCATATTATGAGACAGCAGCCTGTGAAAACATGGTAAATAGAATAACCCATTAACCTTGGGTCCTAATATAATACATGTACATAAACTAGCCTACATTATTTAGACAAGGTCAGTAGACCTCCACGTGAAACAATAAGAAAAAGTGACCATACATAATTTCAATTTCTTGAAGAGGCCATCTACACTTATTTGTGCAACAAGTGCTGTTTTGAGGACCCATACTTTTAAAGGACAGGTTGCCTACTGTTGCAAATGGCAGGGTATTTCACATTGATTTCGGGGTGGCGTGCTCAACTTGACCACTCTGGTCGACATTGAGCTCGCGCTGATACATTGGGCTCGCGTTACTGAGAGCTGCCGCCAGAACTACTCACGGTTAGCTTTCATAATATAGAACGCAACAAGGAAGAATCGGTCGGTTTGGTGAAAGGGCAAGGTGTTTCAAGGGATGTTAGCTCGATACATAGTAGTGACGCTACGACCAAGCTACTAGAGAATGTTAGCTACTGCCCAGCACTGAAAACCAACATACCCAGACGGCACACCAGTCTTTCCAACGTCGCCTAGATGCATTTTTGCCGCTGTAAAATACATTGGCAAGGCGTCTAAGCGTTAGTTCATCAGCGAAATGCCGGGCAGACGTGAAAAATGAGCAGTGCCCAGCATCTAGTTGATGAGCTAACGCAATAGCATGCTAACGGTAGCCTTTGTCTATCTTTAGGCACGGTGGGGGATGGAGACTCCCAACTGAGATCGCTCCCGGACGTGCGGTCCCAGGTGTTTCTATCACTCCCGGACGTGTAGTCCCACCCGATTATATTTCACGTATTATCATATACTGCCACACACAAGCAATTTAGGGTTAGGGTTAGGTTTAGGGTTAGAAACAAAAAACTAACATCAACAACATAACTAGCTCCGCCATATGGCGGTGGTACCGATAGTCTGGCTAGTGGGAGCGAGATGAAAGGGGAGCGTCCTGGGTTGGGAGCGTCAATCAGGGAATCCTTTAGGCAGGGGAAAGGCAACTGAGAACTAGCAATGTCAAACAATTTACCATCAACAAGTATAGTTAACATATTCACTGTTTCACCACAGCATTTTGTCATTACGATGCTCGCAAGTCATCAGAATTTCCTAGCGTACAGCAACAACTAGTATAGTCACATTGAGGGGACTTGAGCTACCAGCTATGTAAAGCGGCTGTGCCATAACTTAGCAATGGCGGATCTGTGTTCAGAGGAGCTATTCAATCGCTCTTGAGTACTGAAACTTTAAACCACAGTTGAGTAAAATGTACTTACATGTATATGAAGCCCATTTTCCGTTGGTATGTGAGGAACTTTCCCCCCATATCGCCAAGAAACTTGTAAACCACACAGACAACGCGTGGTTCTGTTCAATCAGGAAGGTGCTGTTGACCGCGGCTGATGGCTTCTTTGTGGCTTGTGTGTGGAATTCGCATTGTGCCAATTCGTTTTACTGCCACCTAAAGGCTTGGTGTAGAACTAATTTAACCAGAGACGGTCTATTTTCAACTAACTAACAACAATCATTGCTTTAGTTCAGAATAGCCTACCATTTAAAAACCAGAGTGGCCAAGCACATTGATGTTTTTCCTCAAAAGCAGCCGAGGAACCTTTTTAATTCGAAGGGTCACTTCAAAATGTATGTCCAAGAAAGATCATTCAGATGATTCTATTTTGATAGCCTATTCTGTAGGTTCATTTAAATGTTTATAGCACAGATCGAATTGTTTGATCAACTTAATTTCTGAGCTTATAGTATCATAATAAAATGTACTGGCAGCAAAGCTGTGGCTAGTAGAAATGTTTAATGCAGGGGTGGGGAACCTTTTTCATTCGAGGGGCCACTTCAAATTCCTACCATGGTCATAAAATCCTCCGGGGGCCGTACTATGAACACAAATCAGGATTTCCCCATAAAATTTAGGCCTATATAGACACCTTTAGGCCTATATAGACATATAGACATCTTTAAAGGTAGACACCTTTAAAACAGTCCCCACCCGGTCCCCTGAATATAGGCTAACTTAATTGCATTGGAAATGTAATTTCTAAGATTCCTGTGAAGTTGCAAAACATTATAATGATATCAGGGGCCGGATAAAACGGCCTCAAGGGCCCTCGAGACATAGGTTCCCTACCCCTGGTTTAATGGTTAGTGATTCTGAAAAACACCACTGGGCAGCGTGAAAAAACATAGCCTACACACACACAGACACACACACACACACACACACACATTTTAGTAAAAGGCCAAAAAATGCCCTAGGGCCCCCAACAATCCCGTTGCCTAGGGACCCCAAAATCCTAGAAACAGGCCTGCCGACCCCCCACTCCCTCCCACCCACCTGACCTCACCCCACCCCACCCCACTTGAAATTGACTGGGGCAGCTCCCGACCTGATCACTGGCATTTACATATTAAAGGCTCTTCTAAGAAGGGGATGGGAGGGGGGCATGGGGGAGCCGCAAATGCTGTGGCTTGAGGTATGAGGCAATTTAAGGTGCAAAACTCATCCACAAATTCCTCTTTTCATGCAGTGTGTATGATGCCATATTTGTGAGTCAAATTCTCTCTGAAATGAATAAAGAACCGAACACCAGCATTTGAGGTGTTGCTAATGACATTGCCGGCTACGTTTGGACAAGGAACTGGCCATTTTAAAATATATATTTTTTTAGATATTCAATTTTTAATTTTTCAATTTATCATAATTCATATTCTGAGAGTTGTTGTATTCCAAGCTGATTGTGTAATATGTAGAGCCAGAAAAGAGCTTTCAAATAACACCACAGGCATCTTTTTGTGACTAACACTGACTGATATATTCAAGGCTGAATGTATAGTGTCCTACCCTCACATGTGAACCTTTCCTAGTCTGTTTCTCCCTTAATATTAGTGTCAGATTCAAACAAATGCAGTTCTGGGGTGCTACCTTGCTACTAAAAAGGCACACCAAGTATGATTGAAATCCGGGTCGGTCGGGTCCCAAAGTGTCTGATTTCACGTGAAATGACCCTAATGCGTCATCCATCAGCGTGTACCACACCGTACTTACCCCTGTGCGAGGCTTCTGCAGGTCCTGTTATTAAGGAAAGAGCCAGAGAGCCAATTGATGTTGCTAATACATACAGCAGACACACAAAAGACCACCGCATTGGCAGTTGCTAATGATGTAGTCGAGACTGCTTAGTCTGAAAGCAAGACATTACCAAGACCGGTATGGAGGCCAACCCAACCCCGAAGGCTATTGGGAACTACACCTGTCGCGTCCAAGGTCAAAATATCATCAAACCAAGTGAATAGCAAAATCCAACCAGTGCCAGAAATTGTGATCACACACTAATGTGAACTGGAGACCAAGACACCTAGGTCATGGAAGGAAAATGTCTTAAGAGAGTCCAGACCAAGAAGAATCGCAAGTACAACACTAGCAGTTACAGCCACATCTATTACACATCACTGTCTACATTACTGTCAATATAGCTGATATGTTTATCCTATGTCACTCTCTGTTGTGAAGTTCTGTAGATAAGTCCCTGTGACAGGGTGGAGGCACTCGTTTATTTCAAAAGGCAACTGTTTGGTTTGCCAGGAGTTGGATGTAGTGGCAGGGATTGTAATTATGTAATTACAGCGCTACTAACATGCCAATGGCTGCTGTACACATACATAAGACATGTTGGCTTCTGATTTGCCGTCATGGTGTCACCATGCATTCATGAGGGTGCTAATCCTCTGACTTCACATTGTCAATTGTTGTGAGACTGCAGAACACAATATAACATTTTTGAAACATTGGAAATACAACTTAATGCTGAAACTTACATCTATGGACGGAGGGAACGACAGTGGCTGCCTGGCTACTTTCGCCGCGTCCATCCTCTGCCATGTTTGTTGTTGTTGTCAGCTGGCTGCTCACAAAGTCAATAACGTAGGTCCACGTTCTTTGCGCAAAGGCAGAGCACTTTATGCGTTACAATGTGCGTTACAGGTGGCATTTCCTTTATTGCAGTGAAAGATGAGGCAGGGGGTGGCATTTTCTTCACTACTGTGAAAGATGTTGAGGGCTTCATTGCAGTGAAAGATGAGACAGGTCTTGAGGCAGGAGGTGGCATTTTTTCACTACTGTGAAGGATGTTGAGGGCTTCATTGCAGGGAAAGGTGAGGCAGGGGGTGGCATTTTCCTCACGGCAGTGAAAAATATTGAGGGCTTCATTGCAGTCAAAGATGGTGAGGGAGGAGTTGGCAGGTTCACAGCATCCGATGGTGAGGGAGGAGTTGGCAGGTTCACAGCATCCGATGGTGAGGGAGGAGTTGGCAGGTTCACAGCATCCGATGGTGAGGGAGGGGGCAGGTTCACAGCATCCGATGGTGAGGGAGGAGTTGGCAGGTTCACAGCATCCGATGGTGAGGGAGGGGGCAGGTTCACAGCATCCGATGGCGAGGGAGGAGGTGGGGGTGGTGCAGATGCAGGAGGGGAAGGATGTTGAAGTGCGGTGACAACAGGTGGTGGTGGTAGGGATAACCTAATAGCATCTGGGGGAGGCTGGTTGGCGGGGCAGCACAGCATATGAGGTTGTAGTTGGTCCTTACGGACTATTGTTTGGGGGCAAAACAAGCAGTGAAAGTGGCCAGTCTTCCTGCAGGACTTGAGGCACTTAAAAATAAAGAAATCTGTACAATATACAACAAGTCCGACAGGCGGACAACAGATGCGTCCGTCTATACCCGTTCTGAACCTTTTTTGCCCAAACCCCCCTTGGCCTCCTCATAACCTGTCAAGGCAATATATCAATAAGCCTACCATGTACTGTATAAGCCTGGATTTGAAAAAGTACCATAGGATTTCAACAGTGTTGGGCAAGTTACTGAAAAACTGTAATGCATTGCTGATTACATGTACTGTCTTTTCAAAATAATCCCTTACACTACATTTAGCAATTTGGGGACCTAAGGCGAATTTACCTAGGGGGGGCATCGGTCCATCCCATATCACCTTTTTTTAACATAAAATCTCTATTTTTGCCTTTTTTTTTTTTTAAATCACGATTTTTTATTTAAAAAAATAAATAATTACAAACATAAAAAACAGGCAAACATTACATCCCTTTCTGGACAGATTTCAATGAATAGACTATTTGCAATTTTGCATAGGCCTACATTAAATAAACTAAAATGTGAAATTCTCTTTTCACTTTAATATGAGAGCAGTGATGTCCCCCCCCTCACTGAAGTGTTATTTCATGTGTGTGCATGATGCTGTCACCTATTTGAAGTGACGTTGATGTTGGATTTCATGGAATACTTTTAAATGCCGCTTTGGGAAGAAAACAGAGTAGGCGACAGGTGAACTGTCTTTCTGTCAAAACAGTGGTTTGCAGGCGTTTGCGTTTTCACGTGGATATTGTCTTCGTGGACCGTAACAGACAAACCGTAAGTTCCATAAACTAATCAATGAGACATTTACTGCATAAACCGAAAAGCGCGCTCTCTGTCAAGTGGTCGCCCCGAACAAACCCTTTAAAAGACGCGTGTGCGTATGATCAACAGTAACACAGCCTTCACTCTCCCTGTGCTCGCGTTAATCGAAGAATCGAAGTAATCTCCTCCACCCACGCTCAAAGTGCGAGTTGCTCTCTTGCCTGCACTTCTCACAGCATTGTCAAAAAAATACAGGGGATTGCCGGTGTTCGGGCTGTTGTTTTCTTCAAAGGGTGTTGTTTCTTTTGAGTGGTGACGCTGTGTAGTCTAACAACACTGAACATAGGAAACGCTATCTGCAAATGTCTCATGGGGATTGTTGTCACAAATCCACAAGCACTAAAAAGTCATTTTCTGCCTTTTCTCGGCCAAGAAGGCACCAAATTAGAAATTTATACTACTATTCTACTATATTGTATGACCCACTTTCAATACATATTCATGTCTCCACCTGTGGAATGCCCCTTTAACAGCTTCACTTCACCAACCCACACACAACATCAATTTTTAGAGGACAATGGATCGATCGGCTTACTGAACCATCCGTGTGATACAAGCTTCCAATTGGGAATAAGGCGCCAAACTTATCATATCCAGGTTTTAGATCAGTACACACCATTAACCAAACAACACTATACGGCGTGATAAAGAACGATTAAATAATTAACATGCAAAACGACAATACTTGGGCAAAATCACTCACGGACACACAATTAAAAATTAAAATGCTAACAGCTAACGGCAGCTAATTCGTCGTTCAATTGACGCTTGCTTTCAAACGTTTTCTGGTATGTTAAGGCTGTTTTCTACATTAAATCAGCATTAAATCATCCAATAAGTTGTTAATGCCCGTTCCACATCACCACTTTACCAATATCATGGCTTTCTGTTGACGAACTAATGTTTTCGCTATTGGCGGCAAATTACTCCACATGGAATAAGTCATCAATTTGGACTCTTCACGATCGATGCTGATTTAATGGTAATATTCTTATACATTTGTACAGCACATTGCCGAAGTTTGTGGAATGCCCTGTACAAAATAAACTTTACTTACTTGTCTTGAAGTGTTATCACGGCATGTCCGTCCAACTGACAACGTGGTGTGGATCTGATGTAATAACTAAGTGTGATGTGTATTAATACGAAATGCCCAAATGGGATATATGGGCGGGGGCAATGTTCGGGGGAAGGAGAGGGGGGAGTGGTATATCGCGCTGCAGTCCGCAGCGAGACCCTACTCTTTATATCTGCGGTCTCCCGCCCGAATGCCAAACTAGTAGTGGATGGTGAGCTGCCCCATATTTCGTTACATAAATCAAAAAACAGCCATATCACCCGGCCATGACCACTTCGTTTAGAGCTATCTTAGAAGCTTATAGCTTCTCTATATTTGCCTCAAATGGCTTTCAGTTTCGAGGCTATTTGAGGTTTACCCATCTCCTCAGGGTTGTGAGGATAACTTGACGACCTCTACTCCCCTTCCTTCGGTCTTTGGTACTGTTCGATGAACAGTGCCCTAATGTCTGCATATTTCGCCTGGCACGACTCCCAGTCGACTCCTTGAGCGATCTTGTTTGTCTTATATGACAATGTAGAATTGAGGAGCAGCTGGACCTCCTCATCAGTCCACACAAAATGTTTCTTCATAGCTGCCGCCGCCATAGTTAGTTTTTGTTTTCAATCTGAATGGTTGTGTTGACATGGAAAAGAGGAAAGGACATTTACGCGCATGCTCGCGGACATGCCCGGGTTCTATCACACCGCCACCCAGCGGTCTGGAATGTATAGACAACTCTTGCGTCTTCATATAAACAAAGATTTCCCCCTTAGAATGCTCGTCTAAACGCGCCACTTTTGCGTCTTCTCTTCTCATCATTCTCGTATAAACGCCCCCTTAGACTGATAGGTTGGCAAATTGCCTACATTTCCATTGTGGAATATTATATTAGACCTACATAGGTTGTCTACACAGTACATATGCAAATTATTATTAATTATTTTATTTTATTAATTTATTAAATATTTTTATTTCATTTATTATTTATTTTATTCATTATTTATTATTATTATTGGGTTTCGCGCGCTATGCGATTAATCATGATTAATCACAGAAAGTCATTGAGTTAATGCGATTAAAGATTTTCATGTTTACCCACCCCTAATAAATCATCATCATCATATAACAACACATCCCTTCAGAGCCGCACTAAAAGACTGGCCAACAGCGTTTATCACCAGGCCATCAGACTTTTGAATTTGCAGGACTGCTGAGGAACATTACTGCCTTAAGTGTTATCCGTCTATCCTTTTGACATTTCTGTGTGTGTGTGTGTTTGAGTGAGGGAGGGGGGTGTTGAGCATTATGCACTTAATCTTGCACTTTAAGTGGGCTGGGGGGTCAAGCACTGGTGTCACTTTTACCTCTTATTGCCCTTTACTTGAAAACCTGCTGCTACTAGGTGTATTGTACCCCACACTTTCGTTGCCTTTTTGACAATGACAAACTCTTGAATCTTGATATTAAAATCAGCCTATTATGAAAAGTGAACACTTCATACATCATTTACCTTCACATACTCCTGTATGAATATGACTTCTGTCTGTCTGAATCGTGGCACCTGCAGCTCCTCACACACTGTTGCTCTTCTGTGATGATACAGGTGTTGAGGCGTTCCATGGTGTGATAAGTTGAGTTCCATCTGGTGGAAACTGGAATGATCAGCTAACAGCCTAACTTATCTTGGATGATGTCAGAGGACAGAGTGCTTCTGGACTATTTGTTCCAGAGGGCCTGGCACTTGGCCAGAGTTGATCTGGAAATGTTTTTGAATGATTCGGACAGTGAAGCCTGTTCAAGGTCTCTGGTAGCCACCAGATTAAGACTGTGGCAGGCGCACCGCTGGTGTGGAGGAAGGCTGTACTCTGTCTTCCAGCGTCTCATCTAGGAGGTCTGTGACATTAGGTGTGATCGAGATGTTGTCAGCGCATGCATGCGCATTTAGACAGCAATGCACCCTGGATGAAAATGCAGCATGACGGTTAGATTTCCTGTCAAACTTCGAAATTTCGTCGATGTTGCGTTGACGAGGTGACATGTCACATGGTGTCAAACTATCGCGGGATGAATGCGGCTGCAGTCAGATCTTGCAACCTCTGTAGTTGCTTATCCCCTTCAACGCTCGAGGTCACGTGCCCATGAACTGGTTGGTCAACAACTCACTCACGTGTGTATATGGGTCTTGTCTTACACCTCTACACAAGTTTGCGCAGGTCCCCACTTCAGCTCCTCCTCACTGCCTGTCCCCCCACTCCTCACACGTGGTGTGTTAGTAGAGCAAATCGGTGTGAGCTCATCGTCTCGTTCATATTTGTCGCCGACTCTAAATGCGCTGTATTTAATAACACCCACATCGTGACAACAAGTTCTCGCTCACGTGCTTCGTCAATGTTGGTCGACTGCAACACAAGTCGTATGGGCCTATTGATGAAGACAGACCCGTCTGCCGCTTCCTCGTCGCCTCCCTGTTCATCCTCATCCTCTTCTGGACATCTAATCTGCGAAAACACTGAATGCCTTAAGAAAATTGGAGCCATTATCTGTTATTATTCAACTTTTGGCGGATATTGAACTCTCTTACCAGTTTTCCACCAAAACCCGGCTGTGCTGTGCCGTGCTGTGTTGCGCTGTGATGAGCTGAGCTTTTCTTAAGCAACGGTTCTCAAACTTTGTTTTGCTGCACACCCCCTTGTATATTTGAATGGTTCGCTTAGAGTCTAACTGCCACAACCCACTGCACAACTTTGATTAATATTAAATATAATTATTGGGATTTAATTAGTTTGACCAGCATTGAGGACTTTGCATACTCGCATGGCATATTTTTGCCTATGAGGGTATACCTGTAGATAGCGAGCCACACTGTAAAAAAAAAAAAAATCACGTCAAATTTACAGTGAAAAATTGGCGGCTTTGGTTGTACAGTGACAATGTATTTGGCTTCATGGTCAAGAATGTTAACATCTACAAAAACAACAGTGCTCTCACCCCTCCTCCTCCATGACTATACTTGTTACTGTCCTGCCCCCTCATCTTCCTGACACCATCACTGAGGTACCCTGACTATGGTACTGGTCCCCTCACCATCTTCCACCATCGCTGAAGTACCCTGCATGTGTAGATGCTTTGTAAATAGTTTGCAGACATTAAATGGACACTCCACCCATTTGCATTAGACTTTCCATTGCTAGACACCCAGTCATACTTTTGAATGGTCGTGCAACACTCTCTCAATTCCCCCTGAGACAGGAGAAATCAGTATTCACCTCTCAACACTTCCTCCTACAATTATGTAAAAATCGTCATTTTGCATCATTGTAGGAGGAAGTGTAACAGAGGTGGTTTCTGTTGAGATACAAGCCTTTTTCCCACCCTTTCAACCCCGCCCATAGGGGGTTGAACCTAATGCGCTAACAGACCTATCACAGATCAGTGTGCCAGTGCTTTTGAAATCACTGGCATTGAGGCTCTAGTAAGTCACTGGCAGAGCTGCAGGGGTGTGGCCTGTGGAACTTGAGCATTGCAATGCATTATGGGGATTGTTGTCACAAATCCACAAGCACTAAAAACTCATTTTTTGCCTTTTCTTGGCCGAGACGGCACCACATTAGAAATTTATGCTACTATTCTACTACATATATGACCCATTTCCAATACATATTCATGTCTCCACTGGTGGAATGCCCCTTTAACCCTTTGGAGACGGCGCATAGAAATATCGTGCACTGGGGAACGATGGCGTTGTGGTTGTTATGGCAATAAAATACACATCTGCCGATAAAAAAATTGTTTTGCTGACATTACTACTACCTAACCAATCAAAAAAGAAAGATTTGGAAATGCTTAGTTGTGATTGGTAGCTAGGCTTATCTATCATGTTAAAGGTACCGCCTTCAACAGCTGAGCAGCAACTCGAATGGAGCAGACGCTCACAGCTGGATATTGACGTTCACTTGTTATGATGGCTGCTGGCAGCAAGCGCGTCCACTACAGTCGGGATGAAGTGGTGGCAATGATGACAAAAAATAACAATGAGAGCGATATTGACAGCGAAACCGGTGGTCTTTCAAGTGATGAGGAGTTTGCCTTGGACGAGGAGTTGCGTGGAAGCGATTCAGAAACAAGGTACGTGATGAGCTACGTGACAACTTTTGCTAATAAGCTAGCCAACTTTTGCCGGTGAAGTTTGAAGCTATCTCGTTGTTGTTTGTTACAGTATGTGGCCCATTGCCTCTGCTAATATGAAATGATGTTCATTTCTGTCAGAGGGGGGAAAATGAGCTGGTCTACTGTAGCGATTCATTCATTCAATCTGTCAGCCCGTAGGTATTACCTCAGTCTGTCAGACGCGTCAATATTCTGAGATGGTACTCCCGACGCTCACTTATTTTCCTCAGGAAAATGTATATTTTTCATGAATTTTATATGTAAAGGAAGTATCATCTCTGAAACCTATATTTAGCTCATTAGATGGATCAGCACATTTTGTGCTTTTCTTTTTTTTTTGAAATTCAAGTTTTTATTGATCAAACTTTAAACACACACATAAAAGGTCCACACAGTACATTACAGTGTCCTGTTGTACATAGCTCACCTATACGCCACCTTGACATCTCCATCAAAGAACATGGTCCAGAAAATAACAGTCACATAAATGGAAATACGTAGAAATATATAACGGCTGTCGTCAGATACACCTTATGTCATTTTCATGTGTACCCAGAAATCATTCCAGATCATTCGTTTCTCATCATTAAGCCTTTCCAGCATACTCTCATAAGAGGCTGCTTCAATTACAGCATTGACCCAGTCTTTCAATTCCAAAGTTTTAACACACTTCCAATTCCGTAGAATAATTCTGAGTGTTGTGATACAGCAGAGTTTTACCACAGTGAATGCGTGCTTTGAAATGCTTGGTACTACTGACTTGTCTCCAAGTAAGCAAAGTCTGGGATCAGCAGGCAGTGAGAAACCCAGCCATTCTTCTAATATCCCAAGGATTTTACACCAAAATGGGTTAACATAAGAACACTTCCAGAGCATATGAAGAAATGTACCATCTGTTTCCTTGCACTTCCAACATAGGCCATTTTCAGCGATACCCATCCTATACAGTCTAGAAGGGATATAGTAGTACCTGTGTACCACTTTATAGTGGATAAATTTCCCTCTTGCTTCCCTAATGTTTTTACCCACATTTGCCATAATCTTTGACCATTCACCTTCATCAAAGTCGACTCCTAAGTCCCTTTGCCATATTAGTTTCAAACTACAGCAATTATCTTAAGTTGCATTAATAATTAAGTTATAGCACACAGATGCAGTATGGGCTATATGTGGTTGCTGAAAGTAAGTAAGCACTGGGTTCTCATTGAAATTAAATTTGTCCCCAACGCAATGTCTGATTTGCAAGTATTTCCAAAAGTGCCCTCTCCCTTCTATATTGTATTTTCCCATTAAATCAGAGTACGACATAACTTGTCCATCCACATATAAATCCTTCACTGTTGCTATACCTTTCAGGAGCCATTGTTTCCAAAACACCATTTTTTTCCCAATACGAATGTCTGGGTTGTTCCACAATGATGCATAGGATTGTCTGTAGTGTGACAGTTTGAGGAGTTTATGGATTTTACACCAAACATAGCGTGAGTGTTCAATCACAGGGTTTGACTCCTGTGTCAGTCCAGAGCGTTGTGAAAGAATGTCCAAGGGCTTGCATGGAGAGGCCAGACTCTGTTCGAATGTGACCCAGTCCAGATCAGTGTCAGTATTTCTCCAGTGTTTTGCAAGCTGTGCCATTTCAAAAGAAAGGTCATACATTTTCACATCTGGTAGTCCAAGTCCTCCTTTATCTTTCAAGGCACACATTTTACTCATTTTAATGCGGGGTCTTTTTCCTTCCCACAGGAAGTCCTTAACAATGTTGTCATATCTCTTGAAAATTATGTCTGGAATGTTCAAGGGCAACATCATAGATATGTAATTGAACTGAGGAGCTACAACCATTTTGACCACATTAACCTTTCCCCATAGAGTTAGTTTGAGGTGTTTCCATTTTTCCACATTATGTTGTATTTTTGTCAGCAGGGGGTCATAGTTAAGTGCCATAATCCCCTCTAAATTCTGAGTCAAGCGCACACCAAGATACTTCATACCTGAAGGAACCCATTTGAAACCAAAACCAGTTACCATGTGAGAATAACATGTCCTTGTAATTGGCATTGCCTCTGATTTTCTCCAGTTTATTTTGTAGCCAGAAACAACTGAGTATGATTCTATTACCTCCATCAGTAGTGGTAAGGAGGTGGCTGGCTCACTCATTAACAATAAAATGTCATCTGCATACAGAATTAGTTTCTGTTCTGTCTCTTTGTCTACTCCTTTCAACCCTAGTATATTTGGATCCTCCCTAATTTTAATAGCCAAAGGCTCCAGTACCATGGTAAAAAGCAACGGGGACAATGGACAGCCTTGGCGAGTGCCCCTTGATACTGTGAAAAATGGAGACATCATGCCATTGGTTATTACTGCTGCTCTTGGGTTCTGATACAGCAAATTAACCCATGCTCTAAAAACCTTGCCTAAGCCAAAATTTGTCATAGTTTTAAACAGAAAATTCCACTGAACTAAGTCAAAAGCCGTCTGAGCATCTAATGATAGTGCTGCCCCTGGTGTACTTTCAGAGTAGTTTAGCCACATAAGATGCATTAATCGCCTTGTATTGTCAGCTGATGATCTTCCCTTTATAAAGCCTACCTGATCCTTATGGATTATTTTAGGTAAGACCTTCTCTAAACGTGATGCTAAGACCTTTGCCAATATTTTGCAGTCCACATTTAAAAGACTCACTGGTCTAAAGTTTGCAGGTTCAGTTAGGGGTGGGCGATATGGCCAAAAATGTATACCTCGGTATAATTTTAGTCACGGTATATATCACGGTATATATCACGGTATTGTACATTTGTTTAAAATTGAAGCGTTGCAAAATGACAAAAAAAAAAAAACTTTTTTTTTTAACCTTTGCATTTGATTTTTGGAAATGACACAATGTCCTTTCATATATGTGTGAATTCTTGCCATTACATTTTTTAAAAACAAGCAAAAACTAGCCTATGTAAAATGCATTTTGCAATGCAATGCAATGCTACCCAATAGAACACTGTCAATTTCACCAAGTGTCGAAGGGGTTAAACTACGGTAGTTCTAGAGAGGGGGAAAAGGGAGGGGTGTCAAACTGAACACATTGAGAGTAAATAGAACTGAACGTGGATTGTATCAACTACATCGTTCATTGCACCTTTTTCTATTTCTGGAGTTGTTTATGGTAATTTTGAAATGTGTGCTTGCATCTGTGATTATGCCAAGCATAATGGTTTAAGCTGTCAATGTTAAAGTTAAGAAAAACGAACTTTCACATGAGGCAGTTAGCAATGCATTGCAGAACTAATGCATTTGAATGGCAATGGCAGCTTTCACTGCACCAGCGGTTAGCGTGCTAACGTTAGCGAAATCGCTAATGCCACATTTTAAACAGTGAACAGTCATTTTAGTTACTAACACCCAGTCAGATATCATGAATGATATTATCTCAACTGGAAACAGTAACATACAGCTGTTACGGCTGGCGCAATGTGTTAAATGTAAGGCAACCAATGTTAGCACATTAAGCACATTTATTTTGTCAGACACCAGCATAGACATGAATGACTTGGGCTGTTAGCTAGTTAGCTTGCATTTCGTGCCCAGTAAATTGTGGAGTCCAGAATCAAAATGTGTTGCCATCACATACCATTTCAAACAATAGTTCACTACACTAACCATACATTTTACACTTGAAGCTTATTCAAAGGAAATGATTGTGCTGTTTCTCTACAACCAAATTGCTACAACTTGAGGCAGTCAGTCGGGTGGATGTTCAACACGTTGTCTATACTGCCATCTGCAGGATGCAATGCGCTATATCACGGTAGAACGGTATGGCCAAAATCCATACCTTGGTGGAAAAAATACCTTTTACGATAGTATACCGTCCATACCGCCCACCCCTAGGTTCAGTCGTGTCCCGATCTTTCTTTGGTAACAGTGTTATAATCGCTTCCATGAATGAGTCAGGCAGCGAATTTACTTGAAAGGCTTCAGCAATAACATCAGTCAGTATTGGAGCCAGCGTATCTACAAATTTCTTGTAGTATTCAATAGGGAGTCCATCTGAACCAGGAGATTTTCCAAGTTTCATAGAAGATATAGCATTTCTCACTTCTTCCTCAGTGATGGGTTGGTCTAGCGCTTTTGTTTGTGATGCGTCTAATGTGGGGAAATTCATGCTTGCGAAAAACTGGTTCACCTTTTCTTCATCTGCATTACAAGGGGCTGTATATAGCTGTTCGTAAAATGTTTGGAAGACGCTATTTATTTCTTTTGTGGTTGAGACCATGTTATCCCCTTTCTTAATTGCAGGAATTATGTTAGCAGCATTCTGTTGTTTGAGCTGCCTGGACAAAAGTTTTCCTGTTTTTTCACCTCCTTCATAAAATCTTGTCCGCAACCTGAACAATGCATGTTCAGCTTTTGCATTATACAAGTCATGTAACTGGTACTTATATTTACAAATCTCTTGGTATAACTCGTCTGAATACTGCCTGGCTAGATTCTTTTCCAGAGCACATATTTTCATTTCTAGGTCACTGAGAATTTCTCTTCGTTCCTTTTTCATTTTAGATGCACGTGCGATTAGTTTTCCTCGAATATAGGCCTTAGACGCATCCCAAACTGAGGATAATCTCTCTGTACTTCCTATGTTTAAGTCAAAAAAGGAGATCAGATCCTCAGCCAGCATTGTGCTAAATACTTCGTCCTGTAATAATGAAGTATTTAATCTCCATCTTCCTTTTCGTCCTGTATCTGGGTTCAGATTGATATCCAGTTCAACCGTAGCATGATCTGACAATGCAATTGGTCCAATTTTACAGTTTTTGACCTTATTAGTAATATCTTGTGACGGTAAGAAAAAGTCTATCCTTGAATGGGATTTATGGGCATGCGAGAAGAATGTGTATTCTCTTTCCTTTGGATTAACTAATCTCCATATGTCATTTAGACCTAAATCCTCCACCAGCATATGAAGGGCAGCCCTGTCCTTTGGCATGGATGTTCCCTGATATTTACTCTTATCCAGACAGCCGTCCATAACCTGGTTCCAGTCCCCGGCTAGGATTATTTGCCCACTTTTACTACCCAAAATTGTATTTAAATTATGGATAAAGCTTGCATCTGCAGTATTTGGTGCATAAACACTGCACAAAATTACTTTTACACCATTAATAAGTGCTTCTATACATATCATTCTTCCCTCTTTGTCCTTAGTTTCTGATATTATATTAAAGTTAAGGTGCTTATTAATTAGAATGACTACACCATTCTGTTTGCTAGAAAAAGAAGAGTGGAAAACATGTCCCACCCATTCTCGCTTGAATTTTAGTGCTTCTGTATCCCTTACATGGCTTTCTTGTATAAAGGCTATATCTGCCTGTTTTTGTTTAAGATAAGATAACACCTTTCTTCTTTTGATAGGACTTCCACAGCCGTTAATATTCCACGTTACACATCTAATATGACTACCTGTTAACATAAATCATCATGGAGATACATGTCAAGGTGCTGCCCCCTAGTGGGTAATGGCGTGGTACAGGACATTCATTTAAATTTTGAAAAAAATAGTTGGACCTTTCAAACAAAACCAAACATTTCTGTAAACCCTCCAGAAAAAGTAAACAACAACGTATAGCATTGTCAATACCCCCCTCAGAAAACACAAGAAAATAAACTAACAAAAAAGAATGAATAAAGACCCGCGGTCTTCTTTCCACAAACCCTGATTCCGGTCCGTGACGTGCCGGGTAGCCCCAAGGGCTATGCTTGAACAGCAGCACACTTACCTACTAGTCCCACCCACCAACCCACACCACCAGCTCCTCATCTAAGCTAACATAAAATGAATGCTCACAGCATTAATCAGTTGACCCACCACAGCGCTCACGAATGAACTTCTCAGCCTCCTTGCTGGAAGTGAAACTGCGCTCCTTCCCGTTCCAAGTGAAACGGAGGGATGCTGGAAGCGCAAATGTAAACCTCACGTTGAGCTTGTGCAACATCTTCCGTGACGCAGTGAATTCTCTTCTTTTCTTGGCCCGGTCCCTCGACATGTCGGGAAAGAAAGACACTCTGCAATCTCTCCATTCGATGGATCCCTTCTCTTTGGCTGCCTGTAAAATCTTATCCCTCGCGGATGTGCGCAGGAACTTGATCAAGACGGTTCTTGGTGGTTTATCCTCGTCGTGGTTGTCAGCTGCCCTTGTTGCTTTTTTAGCTTTGCGCTTGCCCACACGATAAGTCCCTTCAATCTCGAACTCTCCATCCAATTCGATTCCTAGCCCCTCGGATATCAGCTGTTGTACGCAGTTGACAAGTCCATCTGTGTCTAGTTCCTCCGTTAGACCGATTAGTCTCACATTGTTGCGACGGTTCATATTTTCCAGTTCCTCTATTCGATTATACAGCGTGTCCAAACGTTCATCTGCTCTACGGCTTTCTTCAGGTAGCCTTGAAGCAGTGTCCTCAACTGTTGATATACGTTCCTCTGCTTCATCCAATCTCACCTGGATTGAGCTCACAGAGTTCTTTAAATCAGTGACTGTTTCTTTTATCGATGAAACATCTGTGGCGACCGTTTGAAGTGTGCTTGCAATTTTACCCATTTCGGATAACATGTTGTCCATTTTGGAGTGTTCAGGTGTCGGCGAAGTCTGTCTTGTAGCCCTGCGGTTCGATGTTTTTCCTTGGAAATATTTCGATGTAGATGACATCTGACGCGTTTTTTTGTTGCAATATTGGAGGCACTATATATAATGTTCAATCGTGGCAAAACTTTGCTTAGATTAAGGAGTGAATTTATACGGATATTGTAATTAAATTGGTGGGTTCAGGGACCGACGAAACTATGCTGCCATCTTCCTCGGCTGCCCCACGTGACTCCCATTTTGTGCTTTTCTGTTCAAGAGGTCCAAGCTATGACGATAGCCTATTTTGTTTCTCACAAATAAGCAAGCCAACTTTTGCCGGTGAAGTTTGAAGGTATCTCGTTGTTTGTTACAGTATGTGGCCCGTTGCCTCTGCTGATATGAAATGATGAAAAGGGCATAAGTTTTGATCGAGCGTTAATTTCTATCAGAGGGGAAAAAAATGAGCTGGTCTACTGTAGCAATTCATTCATTCAATCTGTCAGGAAGTAGTATCTCTGAAGCCCCTATTTAGCTCATTAGATGTATCAGCACATTTTGTGCTCGTCTGTTCAAGAGGTCCAAGCTATGACGGTATATTTTTCATATGCATGACTATAGGCTACCAATCTAAATTTATGAGGAGGAAAAAAGGCCACTATACTGGAAGCATGTAATGCACACTCCATTAATTACCAATGTTTATGTTTACTTTATCTAATTTATACATTATGATTATGTAACTTAGGCCTGTACTGAAAATCTGTTTTGTTGCATGTGTTGTATGGGGCAAACACAATGTGCACAAAAGTATTGTGTGCTGTCTGAGTGAGCTAACATGATAAGTTGTTTTTTTATGATGGTACGATCACCAGTGTTGTTCTCTGCTTCCCTTCTAGCTTTCATCCAGAACCAGCAGATGAGGGAGGGGGGATGCAACACTCCGGGGTGCAATGAGCTATGCTCTTTGTTTCGTTGTTTTTTACAGTGGAGGTCATGACACAGATTGCACAGCATACCAATGCATATGGTTGGAGTGCTGTACTGCATAAGCCAACATATGCCAACAAGCATGGCGAGTGGGTAGATACCACAGCAGAGCAGCTCTACAAGCTGGCAGGACTTTTATTGTGCATGGGATTAGTAGATGTCAGCCCTAACAGTCGTTACTGGAGCAAAAAGAGCCTGTATCATGGTCTGTGGGGACGTTCTTTTATGACACGCGACCGATACAAGGACTTGATGGCTATGCTCCATATCGTAGACCCCAGTGCTGAAAGTGACTCAGAGAAGCTGTCCAAAATCTCCACCTTCATGGCCCACATCAAAGACCGGTGCATGAGTCTTTATCAGCCATTTCAGCAGGTTGCTGTTGATGAACGCATGGTAAAGTCTAAGCATCGCTCTGGAATTCGACAATTTATGCCAAACAAACCAGTAAAGTGGGGAATCAAATTGTGGGTTTTGGCAGACAGTGCCAACGGGTATTCATACGATTTTAATGTGTATATTGGGAAAAGAGCTGGGCATAAAGAAGGAATACAAAGTATATTCTTTCTGTGATGCGCCTCAATGTAAAGTGTATCTACACTGTACAGCAGAGAAAATCTGTTTTGCACTTTGGCACAGCCAAGACTATCACAAGGAATTGTGAGACAGTGTGTTTCTTGTAAATGTGTTCTGTTTGGGGAGAGCAGATTGTCACTATTATTATTTTATTTATTTATTATTTATTATTTATCTATGAATGTATTCATCTATTTATGAATGTAAATATTTCTATGAAGCAATATATGCATTGTTTTTCCATTGTTATTAACAACAAGAACAAAAAAGGGGGTGGGGGGTCGGGGGGGGGTTGAGGGTCATCTGTATTCATCCAATTGTCCAATACATCTATTGTCCTGTTTCAATCCAAATATTCTATCAAATAATTTTTTTTTACAAACAGGAAACAATAAAGAATGGTTTATTGCACCAGATTTTGTTGTATTTTTGTATTCACTTCTAGTGCATAGCTAATCCTCTCTTATAGTAATGTGAATGTCAGTAAAAGAATTCTCGCAGCATTCTAAATTGATATAACTGTTTTTTTGCACCCATAACTAAATGTATCATATCTTTTGAACAGTATGTCCTAGCCACATAAACTTAATATCTTTATGTAGCACACAAAATTCTGATCATTTGATACACTCTATATTTTTGTCTATCTAGTACAGAAATATGTCAAAAAAGGATTTATGTCTGGAATTTTCCTTTTTTTAACGGATTTTTGTACAAGTACCAACTGATCTTTGTCAAGATATTTCATTAATGAATGAAAACTATATGCTCAAATTTATATCATTTTGTAGCCCTGGTTCTCCTGATTACAATGGTATATAGAATACATTTGGTGTATGTAACACAACTTAGAAACACTGAATTTTATGGAAGGTCTTCATGCAGTGCCACAAAATAGAATCTTTATCATCGTCGCCAAAGGGTTAAAAGATAATTTACTAATACTTTATAAGCAGTTTTATGAGTCATTTATAATAGTTTTTACATATTATTAGCCATCCGTTTTTCACGATGATTATTATTCTTTTTTAAAAATCTTCCGTCAATTCTGACACTGGCTTAGCCTAGATAAAGCACACTTACAAACTGCGTGGTGGAAATCGATGTTTACCTGCATGTGTGTTCTCAAGTTGGTGTTTGATGTTTTAGACGTTGACAGGAACCCTTGGGGTTGCATAAAAGGCAACTGAATCTGTACTTCGTGTCGGTGGACTCTGTGAGGGTCATATATTGTTTAAGATACGGCCAGGGGGTGTACTGCCGGGCCCTTTGCACTACTCTTCTGTCTCCTCCTGGATGTATCTGGCTAGGCAAGGCAATGCTTTGAGGGGGCATGACAGCAAAGAGGGCAACTTGCACCATCTGATGATTTATAAAGCAGAGGATGACGCCAAATTCAACAGCTGGCTACAGAGAGGCAATAATTACACCAGCCCAAAAATTCCAAATGAAATAATCAAAGTAGCCTAATCAGCAACAAAATAGTAGATGACATTGCTAAGAAGATCCTGTCATTGCCCCTAATCCAGTACGCCCTCATCATTGACAGTACACAAGATGCAGCAGGAGTCGAGCAAGAGTCCTTCTGTCTGCGCTTCGTTGACAAAAACTTGCAACCCAGAGAGGAATTTATCGGTCTCTACCAGGTTACAGCCACTACTGGAGAGTGCATTGCTACTGCAGCCAAAGATGTCCTGATTCGCCTGAATCTACCTCTTTCCCAGCTACAAGGTCGAGCATATGATGGGGCGGCCAATATGTCGGGACGAATGCGGGGTGTGCAGGCATGTCTGAAGAAGGAGCAACCTCTGGCTGTTTATGTCCACTGTGGGTCACATTGTGTTAATCTTATTGTCCAAGCTGCCTGCGCATCTTCCACAATCAGAAGAGATGCAATTCATTTGGTGCATGAATTGTGCGTGTTGTTCCACCAGTCTATGAAGTTCAGGACCTTCTTCGCAACCATAGCAAAGTCCTATCAGGGCTCTAGAGTGCGACCAATTTGGTCGCATATGCGACCTACTTTCCCAATAGTGTGACTAAAAAAAACGGAGGTCGACCGGTGCGACCAGCCTTTCGGCAAAGAAAGTGGATCCAGATTAGATCCACTTTCTTTGCTTTCGGGGAGAAAAACATGCAACTCTGAAGTCTATTGAATTCTGTCTGCGACCATACCGTGGGTTAAACAAATCAGAATAAAGAAAGGGCGGAACCTTCATCTGGTTGGCCTTCGTCGTGTGTGTGTGTGTGTGTGTGTGTGTGTGTGTGTGTGTGTGTGTGTGTGTGTGTGTGTGTGTGTCAGAGCCATACAGAAGGGAGAGTTACGCGATTGGAGGACCAGGAATTAAATGGCAGCCCCGCCTTTCAGCGAGATTAGGTTGTTCCTAAAACGGCTGTCTTCCCATAGACTCAACATAGAACCACCACATTAACAGCCAAAAATAAGGACTAACGAACTTTACTGCGGGTTAATCACCACAAATATGTAAACCATCAAATGTCTCGGTGGTGATAATCACATCAGTTTTACCATCTGTGATGTTTATCTGAAGTTATTACTACGAACAGCAAGTCGTCATATTCCCTGCATTGCATCGCATTGCATTTGCTTTGTGCTACGCCCACTACTAGGAACTAACATTCGCAACGCTGAGCAGTACTGAGAAGCTAAAACAGCTAATTTTGCTAATGAGGAAGTCGGCCTTAGCACACAGCGGAGATTGCCCGACTCTCCCCTCTGTATGGCTCTGGTGTGTGTGTGTGTGTGTGTCGTGCGCATGCGTGTCATGTCTTCCCTGCTACAAGTTAGAAAGAAAACAAAGAAGTAAATAGCTAGCTAGGAGAGAACATGCAGCTCCCGTGCTAGGTAAAAGTTGGGTGAGTCAGAATGAAAAGAACCTTGGATCACTTCTTCGTGAAGTTAAGACCAGAACAATCTGAAGCTCCGCAGTGCTCTGGCACGAAGCCAATGCCATCATGTTCGAATTAGCCAAACAATGAGCCACAGCTCGTAGCTAAAAAGTAGTGATGGCAGTCTGGCACAAGCGCGCCGGAACGTGTTTCAAACCATCAACTGTGAAAACCATTAAACCACTGTTCCGAAGTTTGCTTCAGTACGGAAAAACCACGTGATATATGACGTATGAAACAGTAAACTGGTTCAGTTTTCCGAAAGAAGCTGCAGTGTTTCGCGCTGCCACACGAACCGGCAGGCGCGCGCAAATGTGTTTGGACTTTTGCAGAGCCGTCTGCCAGGTTACATTGGAGAGAATAGATATTTTATTGACTGCCATTAGGTCTATAAGTCCCACTTGATAGACAAGTAGACAACATCATCATACGTTATGAACACAACAAGGAGACGACATTAATGTTCAGCAACATTTTATTCTGATCGCCCAAAAAATAGCCTAATAATAAATTAATAAATAAATGTGGCATCGTAGCCTTTGTAATGTCGTCTACCTCAACTGCCTCATCAGTAGCCCAAAATGTCAAATGTCTGGAAGTCAGTGTACAAAAGTATGAGAGCAGTCCAATATTGGGGATAATGTCGCAGATGATGAGGGCACAACATCTCATCTTATCGAATTGAGCCCGTTTAATTGCAAACATGACTTTTCACCAGGAGAGGGCCCTGTTACTGAAGCTTCAAGTACTAACCCATTTTTTGAAGCAGTGTGCCTAATGGTTCAGAGCTTCAACAAAGCTTCATTGGCCCATCACTACTAAAAAGGCGAAAGTGTACTCCTTTCGGAAAGAGTGGCTAGGTCAGTTTTCTTGGCTCCGATATGATAAGGGCGAAAACGTGATGCACTGCATCGTTGGCCACTGGTTGTCAAACATTTCGAATTGAAACGTTGAAAAAGCATGGTGCCTCAATAAAACACACGACATGTAGAGATAAATGCACTGCCCAAACGCCCCCTCTCCCTGCTGCCTTTCAAAGGCAAGCAGCATCAAACAGGACCTCGGAGGAGGCAGCAATGATGATAAAGTTTAATATCGCTTACAACATCGCCAAGGAAGAGATTCCATTCACTAAGTTCAGGTCTGAAATCATTGTCCATAAAAAAAACGGCCTCGATGTAAATCCAACCTACAGCAATGATGTGGCGTGTTCTCAATTTATTGGGATCATAGGAGATACTCTAAAACAGAAGACGTCTCTGGAAGTCGCAAATAGCGCCTACATATCCTTCCTAATAGACGGGGATTCCGACATTTCCACAAAAGAGTGCGTTATTGTCTACGCCCGTGTCTTGCGGAGAGGAAGACCTGTCAACATTCTTATTGGGCGCATCGAGGTGGAGCATGCCCATGCCCAAGGTAAGCATGCCATTTAGACTCTGTCAATAATGTGCCTATTTTATCGTATCATTTAAATTGAACATAAATACAAATTAATTCAAAATGTAAAAGAAAGTAAATTTACAAAATGTAAAAGAAAAGTAAATATTTTTTTATTTCTTTTAGGAATGTATGCTGCCTCAAAAAAAAACATTTGCTGCTCTTGGGGACCAGTGCAGTAACTGGTTGGACAAAGTGATTGGTCTGGGTGCTGATGGTGCAGCTGTGAATTTGGGCAGGAAGGGGGGCGTCATAGCCCTGCTGCAGGTGGCCACATTGTGCCATTCCATTGTATGCCTCACAGGTAAGATTAAAGAAATTGTATGATTGACAGTTCTAAATTCACCGTGACTTATTTTCTTTCACAGAGGATTTTTATTTATATGTAACATTTGACTGTGGTTTCAGATTGGAATTGGCAATGCTGTCCGTGCAGAGGGAGAATCCGATGACAGGGCAGCTGTACGACCTTCTTCATTTAATTTGGAAGACGTATCATTTCAGCCCAAAATCAAGGAGGGAACTCCGGGCCATTGGAGCCGACTTGGGGGTGAACGTGTTGATGCCTAGTGGGGTGAAGGGGACGAGGTGGCTCCCACATGTTTCTAGGGCCCTGGAGACCTTTCTGAAACCAGGACAGTTCACTGCTGTGTACTATCATATGGATCACTTGGCAGGATCCTCTGGCAATGCAGACATTGCAGGCCGGGCTGCAAAGGTCAGTGCAATTCTTTCAGAATATGTCTTGCATGAAAGCCACTTGTCTTTGATTATTTTAGGAATTGAGTTCATGATTGTTTTATTGTTGTTTATTGTTTTATTTTTTTATTGTTGTATGATGCAGGTCAAGAAATCAATGGAAGATGCCACATTTGTTGCTTTTTGCCATTTCATGGCTGCCGTGGAGCATGTGAAGCGAGGGATCCAGAAGAAAAGATCTGAAGGGCATTTGGCCAGCTGTACATGAAAGCATCTCAGACAGTAACATCTGGAAGCCTGCAGCCCGTCAAGATGCCTCGTGTCAGAATACCCCCAAAGCGCATCGCCGGTCCAGACGGCTGAAGACTACTACAGAGCTCAGTACTTCAACACTTTAGACACCATCATTACACAATTCTCAGTGCGTTTTAGCCAAGAGGGGCTTCAGAGGCTACAGAAGTTGGAAAACATTGTCCTCACTGGGAAGATGGATACCGTAATCAATGAATACTCAGAGTTGGATGCCACGTCTTTAGACATACAGCTAAAAATGTTCAAGGCCTCTCAGAGGTGGTATGACACCAGATGTACGGCATCTTTTTAGGGAAGTGGAGGCCCTCTTGCGACTCATTATGGTTGTTCCTGCCTCCTCAACAGAGGCTGAACGACGTTTTAGTGCTCTCAGACGCCTGAAGACATGGCTCAGAATATCCATGACACAAACCCGGCTTAACAATCTCGCCATTTGCCACGTGCATCAAGAAAAATTAGATGCATTAGACAGAAGACAGATCTGTAAGAGATTTCTGGAGTCAAATGATGAACGCATCTGTACTTGTGGGCCATTTCTGTAGATATACAGCATGTATATGCTCTTTTCTATACTATCCAGACTAACAATACAATTTAGCAGCTCTGTATTCTGACGAAATATGTACTGTGTGTGTGTGTGAGTGAGTGAGTGAGTGAGTGAGTGAGTGAGTGAGTGAGTGAGTGAGTGAGTGAGTGGGAGAGAGAGAGAGAGAGAGAGAATGTTAATTGCACATTTTGTATTTGTGTTTTGCTACTTGACATACAATTAAAAAAACAAGCTTTGAATTGTAACTTGTTCATTGGTCATTATACTGTATTTCTTAAATAAATAAATAAGTAAAAGCTGTGTTTTGGCATAGTTATGGCTATTATGGGTAACTTATGTTTAACTAATGGGTTATTCTGGGTACATTATGGCTAAGCTTTGGCTGGTATCTGGATGTTTGGCATTCTTATGGCAGTCCAAAGATGCATCTTTGGCAGATTTTAGGCTTCTTTTGTTTTTCCTTTGGCATGCAGTATTTACTGAACACTAATCCTCTGCTTTACGTTTTTTTTTTTTTGGCGATGATGTTACTAATGCGGCCCGCTTGAGGTCCACATGGGTTGTATGCGGCCCCCGGACCAAAATGAGTTTGACACCCCTGTTCTAGAGCATATATTGTAGGATTTAACATTTGTGTGTGAATGTTCATATCGGTCTACTGATAAAGATAAACTGCCCAGGCAGCAAAAAAGTTATGACAGAAAACCTTTGGCAAACCTTTGGGACAGCACATGGCCCTCATTTGGGGTAAATACTGCATGCCAAAGGAAAAACAAAAGAAGCCTAAAAATCTGTGTAAGCTTGTGTTCTATGTTAACGTATGTGCATTGATGTGTGTAAAGTTTTGTTTATTCTGTTTTATTCTTGAAATGTGTCTTGTGCATGCCCTGCCGTGGCCAACCGGTAGGGCACTCGCCTGCCATGCGGCCCGGGCCCTTTGCCTTACCCCTCCCCATCTCTCTCCCAATTCGCTTCCTGTCCACCTCTCCCACTTGCTGTCCTGTCAAATGAAACAGTAAAAGACAAAACATTTTTTTAAAGTCTTGTTCATACTTTTTTTTTGTAAGTATGCTACTGGACACCTCCATTTCCCTCGGAATCTAATGATAATCTACTACCATACTAAATAGTTCTCCAGTTTCCACTGTTAAATTTAAACATTCATCTTTACTTTATAAGTACTTTAATTTTGAAGTTTTATTTGGTACCATAGCCTTCCTTAAAAAAATGATATACTGCCAAACTAGGATTGCAAACGGGGGGATCCTGTCTTGACATTTTATCCGGGCTTCACTTCAGAGAGGCCTGTAAATTTCATAAGTAGTCAAACCGCGACACCCAGAGGTCTTCTCTTGTTGTAACGCGCAGAGCGTGTTTACAAATGCACTCGTTGTGTACAACTAGAGCTCTACAGACATTCACAGCAATATACAAACATCCAGTTCACTCGCAATGATACAAACGGAAATGCAAACCAGGCATTTGAAAAGGAATATTCACTTGGTATTGAATCAAATGGGTGGCTCTTAAAAGAGCCTTTCAATCGTTGATCCAGCCAGGGTTTATTTGGACTTCTCTGTCTTCTTGGGCAGCAGCACAGCCTGGATGTTGGGCAGCACGCCTCCCTGAGCGATGGTCACTCCGCCGAGCAGTTTATTCAATTCCTCGTCGTTGCGGACAGCCAGCTGCAGATGGCGGGGGATGATGCGAGTCTTCTTGTTGTCGCGGGCAGCGTTGCCGGCCAACTCCAGGATCTCAGCGGTCAGGTACTCCAGTACGGCGGCCAAATACACGGGAGCACCGGCTCCAACACGCTCGGCATAGTTGCCCTTGCGGAGCAGCCTGTGGACACGGCCCACGGGGAACTGGAGCCCGGCTCTGGATGAACGGGTCTTGGCTTTCGCTCTAGCCTTTCCGCCGGTTTTACCACGTCCACTCATTGTTGTTAATTGTAGCAGTAGACAACAAGAACGGGAATGGATGCACTCGTAATGAATGACGTGAGCCTTGTGTCGAGGTGTACAAATAGAAATGTGGTCGAAAGCTCATTGGCTGAATTGTTAGTTGTAAGAGCCAATCGGCGCTGTGTTCCACAAACCCTACATGCTAAAATGTGTTTTGTGTGTAATTGTAACATCAAAAACTAATCTCATAGCATAACATGACCATAAACATATGCATGTATTTCTTTTTATGCTATTTGTAGAAATAAAAACACATGTCATCTATTCTATGTGGGCGTGGTTCTAATGACGCAAAGTCGGACCGTTTTACATCAGAAGGGGGAGGGGTGTGACTGTTGACTGGAAACCACCCGAGGTGTTCTAACAGGTCCGCGGGAGTACTATAAAGCTTCAATACAAATCTTGTAGAATTATTTCGTCTGACTGAGACACTTATCGAGCAGCTTGAAACATGTCTGGAAGAGGTAAAGGAGGTAAGGGACTTGGAAAAGGAGGCGCCAAGCGTCATCGTAAGGTGCTTCGTGACAACATCCAGGGTATCACCAAGCCCGCTATCCGCCGCCTGGCTCGCCGTGGTGGTGTGAAGCGTATCTCTGGTCTGATCTACGAGGAGACCCGTGGTGTGTTGAAGGTGTTCCTGGAAAATGTGATCCGCGATGCCGTCACCTACACTGAGCACGCCAAGAGGAAGACCGTGACCGCCATGGACGTGGTCTATGCTCTGAAACGCCAGGGCCGTACTCTGTACGGATTCGGCGGTTGAATACATATCTACCATCAGAAAAACAAAGGCTCTTTTAAGAGCCGCCCAGTTACATCATGAAAAAAGCATTTCCACATCTCAACCTTAAAAAAAAACATTCTTAGTAATACACGTTGTAATGACATGCTGCTATTGCATGTATATATTCATGTAAACGGTTTTACTGTATTTTAGTCATTCAGCTACTATTAATTAGGCTACACAGTACACTGTAAAATCTCAATGATTGTTTTTAGTCGCCGCCATTAAGTGCCACAAAGGCATGCACGAAGAACAAAGATGGTGTCTTCATGGGCGGGAAGGTGGGGGAAGGGATTCATTTACCACTAACTGAACACCCACATGGTCTCCGAGATGACACGTACGTCTAAAAACGCACACAAGAAAGCGAGATATATATTTATATTGAATGTCATTCGTTTATTATTCACGGCAAATTGTAAATATTTTGTAAAACAGTATGTACCGTTCACAATGCAGCCGAGTGTGCCTGAGGCGAACTACTAGCCCATGATGCCCTGCGCAATCCATTTAAAGCTACAGTGACATCATTTTGCGCAAAGTCTAGGAAGTGAAGAATTAAGGCCTTTCTTCGCAGAGTAAGAATATTTCATCACTTTTATTTGGTAGCATTCATACAGTGCCATGTCATGTTATTTAAACTGTTATCATTTGGATATGTGTCTGAAACATACATTAGTAGGCCTAATAGTATGTTATTCGTTCAAATCAATAAAGAACAAACCTATGCTGGTAGGCCATACACACACACACACACAAGAGAACATTACACAACAGTTCTAATAGGAAGCTGGCTTTTCATGTATTCATTTTTGTCAATGTATAATCTTTTTTAATTCCTTTTTTAATAAAGCTCAAACAGCATGTGGCAGCGTGTGATTCAAAATATGACATATTTTGTAAAGGAATTGTAGAGATCACTGTAAAACAATGAAGTTAAATTGCATTTCAGGGGACCGAGAGAAGGTGATTCAAAATTCTCCTTCTCCCCCGTCTGGTAGAGTGTAGTAGTGCAGGCATGACGGGCAGCCACAAGACGGTGGTGCTGAGACCGGCCTCCATCCATCCACAGGGCTCTGACGGCACCTCCAACAGGAGACTAATGCATAGCCAAGCAGATCCACTGACAAGACACACACACACACAGAGACGTTATTCAAAGACATTTTCAGAAATAGAATGAATGGTCACACTAGTGACTAGTGATAATAAATAACACCTCAGCTGATTGTTTACCTGGAACAGGTCCAGTTCGATCTTCCCAGTGTTCTTTTTGTCAAGAGTTTTGAACATTTCTAAGGGGGGGAAGAGAGGAATAATGTGAATTCATTTGTATGTGTGTGTGTGTGTGTGTGTGTTTGTGTTTGTGCTGTACTCACTAAATAACATTTCCAGGCGTATGAGACAGCCTACGAAGCAGTCGAAGTCGATGGCGAACTGAGCGTCGGCGTAATGCTGAACCATCACATGCAACACCTCACTGTTCATCTGGAACCCTGTCACACACGCACACACGTACACACGTACACACACACATCAAATAGTCATATAACCACGTGTGTCTGATCAGGGCAGGGGTGGGGAACCTTTTTCATTCAAGGGGCCACTTTAAATTCCTCCAAGGGTTGTAAAAGTCCTCCAAGTGCCGTACTATGAACACAAACCAGGATTCCCCCATGCACTTTAGGCCTACATTGAAAGCTGCCACCTTCTCTCATTTAACTTAATTGTATTACAATTATGTCATCTCTATAATTCCTTTACAAAATATCTCATATTTCATGTGAAGCTGCGTAGCAGACTTGTACGAAATACAGAATTGAAATTCACAGTAATGAATTGAAATTCACAGTAATGCCATAATATGAACACTGGTGGTGTTCTATGTACTCTCAATGGGTGGTGTAGAATAAATTAAAAGAAATTCAAGGTAATGACAAAATGGGAACACTAAATGGTGCTGTATATTTATCAGTATGTGTCTATTCCCGGCACCTGTTGGGCTGCTTCCACCACCACCTAGTGTTCGTATTATGGCATGACTTTGAATTTCAATTCAGAATTTCGTAAAAGTCTGCTGCATAACATTAAAATGATATCAGAGGGCGGATAAGACGGCCTCAAGGGCTGAGAGACGTATAGGTTCCCTACCCCTGGATCAAGGGTAGGGGTCAGGTGTGTGTGTGTGTGTGTGTCAGGCTTGTACGAAATTCCGAATGGAAAGAATTTCAATTCAAAATAATGCCATAATACGAACACTAGGTGGTGCCATTACCTTGAATTTCTTTGAATTTAATCAACACCACCCATTGAAAGTACATAGAACACCACCACCTAGTGTTCGTATTATGGCATTACTTTGAATTGAAATTCTTTCCATTCGGAATTTCGTACAAGCCTGGTGTGTGTGTGTGTGTGTGTGTGTGTGTGTGTGTGTGTGTGTGTGTGTGTGTGTGTGTGTGTGTGTGTGTGTGTGTGTGTGTGTGTAAATGCTACCTGCTTCAGTCAGTGCTCCTCGTAGCTCGTGGCTGCTGATGGTTCCAGACTTATCAGAGTCGTGATTCTGGAATATCTCCTACACTCACACATACACACACGCACACACACACACACACACACCAAATTATATTACACTTCGCTTAGCCGTCCAGCCGACCAGCATTGTGTGAAATAGTGCCGCACACAAACACACAGACATACACACAAAGGACAATCTGCCTGTCCTTACCAGGTACTATTGACACAACATTTTTTGACAAACACACGTGCGCATGCACACACACACACATACATGTGCACACACGCACGCACACACACACACACACACACACACACACACACACACACACACACACACACACACACACACACACACACACACACACACACACACACACACACACACACACACACGTCCTTACCAGGTACTTCTGTATCTTCAGCCAGAGTGTGTGGAACTCCACCAGGCCCAGTTTGGTGGTGCCGTCTTTCTGTTTCCTGTTAAGGCCTCACCATCATGACCATGACACAGTGGTGTGTGTGTGCGTGTGCATATGCGTGCGTGCGTGCGTGTGTGTTAGGCCATTCCAAACAACAAACATTTCAAAACTTTTCTTTGTCGATAAATAATGCTTCATTTCTATTTGAAATTCACAGGTAATGTAAATATATTTGTTAGCCACAAAACAGAGGTGAATACCATCAATAACCAATTCATGGAATTATGAACCTGTGGTTTCCCTGTTTTTATGAAAAGCCCATAAAAAGCCCCCTGAGAGGTCCCAACCCCCAGTTTGGAAACATCTCATCTAGGGTATGTGTGTGTGTTTGCGTGTGATCCACGTGCATGTGTGTTACTAAATAATTCAGAAGGTTATTCGGTAGTATTGTATTATAACTGATGTCGCTTTAGCCCAGTGTGTGTGTGTGTGTGGTGTGTGTGTGAGGTAGGATACATCCAGTAGGCTGATGATGTGGCGACATGTCTCCATACAGAAACCCTCAGTCTTCACATCAGTACCTGGAGGAGAGAGAGATGAGGGAGAGAGATGTGAGAGATGGAGAGAGAGAGAGAGAGATGGGATGGAAACAGTGGAGAGGAGGGGAGAGGAGGCGTGACAGATCGACAGAGAGAGGAAGAGGAGGGAGCAAGAGATAGATGGAAAGAGAGGGGGAGAGAGATAAAAAGAGAGGGAGGAACAAGTATATGTCTCCACTGTGTCTCTTTCAATGTGTGTGTGTGTGTGTGTGTGTGTGTGTGTGTGTGTGTGTGTGTGTGTGTGTGTGTGTGTGTGTGTGTGTCTCTTACGTTGAGAAATGACTCTGTTGAGGATCTGCTGAAGTTCAAATGCAGAGATCTCGGAATCCTGAGGACACACACACACAAAACGCATATGTTTCAGATTTTACAAGGAAATGAACATACAAACAGAGAGATATGCACATGTAGGCCTATAAATAATGTGCACAGATCACCATCACAAACCAGTGCTCATGTCAGCGTGTAAACATACAAATCTAAAGTTAAGTATGGAGATAGTTAATCTAAAATATCTGGAAGGTGTAGTACTCATAATGCATGCATTTTCATGGGGTAGTCATGGTTAAGCGGTTAGAGCGTCAGACTTGTAGCCCAAAGGTTGCCGTTTCGACTCCCGATGCGCCAGATTGGCGGGGGGGAGTAATTAACCAGTGCTCTCCTCCATGACTGAGGTACACTGAGCATGGTACCGTCCTGCAGCACTACTCCCTTGGGGCACCATTAGGGGCTGCCCCCCCCTTACAAAGGCGAGGCATAAATGCAATTTTGTTTTGTGTGCTGTGGAGTGCTGTGTCACAATGATCATGGGAGTTGGAGTTTCCCAGTTGGGCTTTCACTTTCACCAGTGGATCACTTTACTATTCATTCAAAAAGCTTAACTACTGTACTTAGTTCAAAGTACTACCATTGGCCTACACTAGGCATTAGACAGACTTCAGTAGCACATTACGGGACTTTGTCACTGCCATTCTGGTAACAATAAACTCATAACATCTGTTCAAAGATCCATGCACAGCTTCTATAGGTGCTGGTAAACGCAGGAGTGTTCCACACTTCAAAAGAAAGAAGTTAACGCCACAAAGCGTTACTCTGGATCATTCATCCCTACAACCATTAGATTATTAAACAAGGTTGTAGGGGTAGAGTTCATTACTGACCATTTAATTTACTGAGGGCTGCTCATCACTGACAGGACAGGGTGTTTGAATGTATGTGTTAAAATGTGTATGTTTTTGTGTCCTATTTATTATTTATTGTTTTTTGTTTCCTTTAGGTTTTGTATTTCATTTTCTACTCTTTTTTATTTATACTATCTATTCATTGACTGATGGAGACTGGGACCGCAAACTGAATTGCCCTTCATGGGACTAATAAAGTAATCTGAATCTGAATCTGAATCTGAATCTGAACTTATTTGACTTTGCCTGAGCGAACCTGATGATGCACAGGGGTGAAACACACCATTCTGTCTGAATAAACGAGCTAAAAGTGTGCGGTAAACTTTTTTCTTTTGAAACTTATCACGTCTATTTTAGTATGGAGATTGTTCAGTGTGCATGTAGCAAGTGTGTGTGAGCTTACATTTCCGGAGATTTTGAGGAAGAGCTGTTTGAAGTGTGGATCCACATCCACTGGAGAGACTTCAGGCTGCCGACAGAAAACACATGAAATAATTGTAGTGTGTGTGTGTGTGTGTGTGTGTGTGTGTGTGTGTGTGTGTGTGTGTGTGTGTGTGTGTGTGTGTGTGTGTGTGTGTGTGTGTGTGTGTGTGCGCGCGCGCTACCTACCTCTTTAGCATCAGGCTGCAGTCAAGGACACACAAGAATGTGAAGTTATACTTTACTTCATATGCATATGGTATGTGTGTGTGTCCACATACCTACATCTGAATGACAAAAGACCAAAAAAGGTCGGCGCCTGCGCCTGCACTTAACAATAGTGTATTGCTTGGTGCGTGCACTCCCAAAAAGTAGTAATCACTCAAGATCATTTTTTCACTGAAAACTGTCCATCCACTGGGGATGAATGAAGAACTGGTTCTCTCTTGTTTTCTGTAATATTTTCCAATAATTTTTTCCAATAATATTTTCGATTTATATTGTTTACCTTTCAAATACTCTAAAATAACTGTCATGTTATTCCTTACACTTATGTCTGCACATTATGATCTCCCGAAGCTTTGATTGATGCATTTATTATTAGGCATGGAAACTTCCTAGATCTTCTTCATGATGTTCCACCTTCTGGTGAACTGGAGAGATCCTGGGGAGAACTGACACGTCACCCTATAAAACACCGGAATTCCTGCCAAGCGCTTCCTACTGGAGACATTGAGAATGGACTAGCTCCGAAACGTCTGTTTCCCCAGTTAACCTTGGACTTCTGTTGTTTAATTTCGGCTTCAATACACTTTTTCCATTATCTTGAGTGATTTCCACATACATCTGTGCATCTTAGCATGTAGCATGCAAAACGTGTGTCTGTGTGCGCGTGCGTGTGTGTGTGTGGTACCTACTTCATCTACTTTAGCATCAATATCCTCCTCCATCGGTCTGAAACACAGAACAAAAGACAATTAGTGCAAACAGCTTTAACACATGATGTGAACTTTGACCTCTGTGTGACTCAGTGTATGTGACTTTTGTGTATGTTCCTGTTCATTAGTATCTTCGTGTATGTCTCTCTCTGTGTGTGTGTGTGTGTGTGTGTGTGTGTGTGTGTGTGTGTGTGTGTGTGTGTGTGTGTGTGTGTGTGTGTGTGTGTGTGTGTGTGTGTGTCTATTACTCACGCTGTGGGTGCGTGTTTCTCCGAGAAGATGCGCAGTACGAAGCTGCCCTTGCGGTGCGGCTCGAAGGTGGACGGTATGATGACGTACTCGCCCGGCGGCAGCTTGAAGCGGTCGGACATCTCCCGCACGTTGGAGAAGGTGCGGCTCATCGCCACCGAGCGCTGCCTCAGCAACACCTCCGGCCCCAGGTGCACGTTGGAGCGGCCCTTGTACTGATGATGATGATGTCACATGTGTGATGTTAAACAAACACAGGTATAGACACACACACACACACAGAAAGGCACACACAGAAACGCACACACGCGAGCGGCCCTTGTACTATGATGTCATGTCACACACGCGCAATGTTACTGTAAACACACACACAGGGAAAGACACACACAGATACACGTATAGAGGTGCATGATGGAGCAGCTCTTATACTGTTACACACGTACACACATACAGTAGATACACAAGAGGTGCACACACACACACACAAATACGCACACCCACACAGACGTACGTTGGAGTGGCCCTTGTACTGATGATGTCACACACATAGGCTATAGTACACACACAGAGGTCCGTGCACACACACACAGACACACAGACACACACACACACAAGTGGCCTTTGTACTGACACATACACACAAAGGAATACACACATACTACAATACAGCACACAGGTGCACATGCGCGTAAATACAGACACGCACACATGCACACACCATCGGTACAGACACAGGTGCACGTTGTACTAAGCAGAGCACCCGTCATGTTACTGGCTAAAGTGAAATAAAACATAATCATACAAACCACCCTCACCTCATCAGGAACCTGTAAAAAGACAGAAAAACAATTGTTAATCATTGTTAATTGTTATTAGCATTTTGGAATCATTGTCTGACTTTTGAATTATTTCTTCCTGTTAACACATGAACAAAAACACACATCCACACACACAGGCTACATACAGTACGCACACACACACACACACACACACACACACACACACACACACACACACACACACACACACACACACACACACACACACACACACACACACACACAGAGCCACTAACACACACCCCGCCCACACATGCACACACACACACACGCACACGCACACGCACACCGACCTGGTAGATGGCGTATCCGATGGTGTTGAGGTCTCGTCCGAACATCTTCTCTCTCCGCGTGTCCTTCTGCATCAGCCCCACCAGGAAACTGCAGCCATCCTCACCGTCATGAGGGTCGTCATCCTCCTCACACAGACGCAGGCAGAACTGGGGATTGGAGCAGAAGGTGGCTGAGGGAGATAGAGAGAGAGAGAGAGAGAGAGAGAGAGAGAAAGAGAGAGGGAGGGGGATATAAGTAACTAAATAAAATATACTTATATATTTTTAGGGGAGGATTAGACACAAGGGAGATAGAAAGTAAGTAACACGTTTGTAACCAAGCAAGCAGGTATTCACACACACACACACACACACACACACACACACACACACACACACACACACACACACACACAAGCACACACACACACACACACACACACACACACACACACACACACACACACACACACACACACACACACACACACACCTGGATTGTTCCTGCAGCCTCCTGCTGTGGACCCCACTCTCCAGTTCCCCTCGTACTGGTAATGACTCCAGCGGGCCACCCCGTCACTAGTCAGGGCGTCCGGGGTCAAGTTGCAGATCTCAAGCCGAGTAAACTGCTGGGTGAAGTCAGAGTAGGACATCCTGTGTGGCAGAGAGAGAGAGAGAGAGAGAGAGAGAGAGAGAGAGAGAGAGAGAGAGAGAGAGAGAGAGAGAGAGAGAGAGAAAGGATGTGTGAGAGACGTGCAGTGTGTGGCAGAGAGAGAAAGGGACAGAGAGAGGAAGGAAGAGAGAGAGCCGAATATAGAATGTGAGAGACAGTGAAAGATAATGTGAGAGACAGTGAAAGATAGGTAGAGAGGAAGATGGAGAGAGAGAAACAGAGAATGTGAGTGTGCATGTGCGTGTGCGTGAGAGAAGATGAGTGTGAGTGTGTGCACAAGTGAACAAGACCAAGAGACATATGCAAACACAGAGTGTATGTTTAAGAGAGAGAGCGAGAGGTTGTATTAATGAACAGAGAGAGACAGAGGGGATGGCGTGAGAATGTGAGAATGGTGTGAGAATGTATTAAAAGACAAGCCATACATGTACCTCAAGAAGTCAAATCAAATCAAACAAAGCTTTATTAGCATGAATGATGCAATCATTGTTGCTAAAGCTGATACAGAAGAAAAACAATATATATAAAAAAAAAATATTTTTTTTTTTTTAAAGGAAAAGGAATGAAAAAACAATAACAAATGTGATAACTTTCATCAAACTACTGTAAATAATACGAATAAATAAATAAAATAATTGTGTTAAATTAAACATAAATGAAATTATTCTTAAGGAAACTAACCATGTAGGCCATGTATATAATCTATATTTTTATATTTTAATACTCATACATAAATACATAGGCCTACATGCTTATACATGCACATACATACAAAATATTGTTCAGACATCTCTTAACTGGTGGCATGTCATTAAGTAATCTGCTGCTAAACAGCAATAGTTGATATCTCCCAATAATATAAATATCATTTCCTTTATTGACAGGTTGTCAAAATTGGGTATTTTTGTTCTCAGCATATTAAAGAATACCTGTCTTGTGGCAGTGTATTTGGAACAGTGAATTAAGAAGTGTTCTTCATTTTCGATCATGTTTATACAATATACACAGGTTCTCCTTTCTCTCGGTAACCACGTTTTGTGGTGGCTTCCCTTTTCAATGTTTTTTTTCTTTCTCTAACTTGTAGTAAATATGGCGCTAGACAGTATGGTCTCTCTAAAGCCCTGTATATGTCTAGTTTCTGATTGTTTTTTATTTAATTCTCCCAAAATTCCAGATACTGATTTTTGTTTGTTTTGTCTATATCTATAAGTAAAGATTTTGTAATGGCTTAAGTTTGTTATTTTGTTCTTATATGCTATTTTAAAGAGGATGTCATTTTCTGTGGTCAACTTGTGATTAAAGGCCTTTAGATGATATGATGTAGAGTTGCTATGGGCTAGGTGTAGCCAGAATTTAGATGCTCTTTTATTGACTTCAATAGAAAGCGGAAACCTCCCCAGTTCTGCTCGGCATGCCATGTTAGATGATGGTCTGTGTACCCCTAATATGTCTTTGCAGAACTGAATATGAAATAATGAAATCTGGGCAGTCATGGGTGAGCGGTTAGGGCGTCAGACTTGCATCCCAGAGGTTGCCGGTTCGACTCCCGACCCGCCAGGTTGGTGGGGGGAGTAATCAACCAGTGCTCTCCCCCATCCTCCTCCATGACTGAGGTACCCTGAGCATGGTAACGTCCCACCGCACTGCTCCCCATGGGGCGCCACTGAGGGCTGCCCCCTTGCACAGGTGAGGCGTAAATGCAATTTCATTGTGTGCAGTGTTCACTTGTGTGCTGTGGAGTGCTGTGTCACAATGACAATGGGAGTTGGAGTTTCCCAATGGGCTTTCTCTCTCTCAATTCAATTCAATTCATAGAAGCTTTATTAGCATGACAAAAAAAAATATTGCCAAAGCATTGGTTGAAGATACACTGGTAATAATAATATAATGTGTGTCTCTCTCTCTCTCTCTCTCTCTCTCTCTCTTTCTCCTTACCAGAACTCTCCGTCTTCAGCTGAGTGCTCCAGTTTGCTCTTCTCCTCCGCCCGCACGCTGTCCCACTCCCTCGAGCTGGCAGGGAACAATAAACCGTGTGCCAATAATAAGTACAGTAGCGTACAGTACAGTACAGTACAGTACAGTACAGTACAGTACAGTACAGTACAGTACGGTATTTCATTCATCCTTTTTAAGTCAACAACATGCATCTAATGACTTGTGCAACCAAATAAACCACTTGTGTAACCAAATGAAAATAATAACAACAATAATGACAAAGATAAAAATAATAATAATAATAATAACTAGAAGCACTCAGAGAGCGCAGACCTCCGCCAAGGAAGCTGCTTGATAGAACATTTGACTATGTTACACCCTAAGTCTTTCTGCCTTCTTTTTGTGGAGTTCCCGCAATTCAATTTCTGGTCACTAGGGGCGTCTAGATTTATAGGCCAGCAATGGGGAAGAATCTTTAAAAAGGTCCTGGTTCCTGTTCGTGATCCGTATCACCACCAGAATTTAATCACTTGTTCATTGGGTCATTGCTAACAACTCCACAACATTTTGTCCAAATCCGATGATTAGTTCTTGAGTTAAAGAGTTTATGAAACGAAAACAAAGTAAAGGAATTTGACCATTTCCAGGACAGATTCTGAAAGTTCTAAGCCTTGTGAATGAAATGGGATATTGTCTGGGTGATATTTTGTCCTAAAAGTCATGTTAAAACGTTCCCAAAAAGTGTTTTTTTGGTGACATGCAAATTTTATGCAAATGATATGCGTGACATAGAAGGGGTGAGTTCACCTCATTCCACCTTGTTCAGATCAATGGCGGCTAGTACCAAAACAAAGCGCAGTGTCAAGCAGTGTGTTGCTGGAGAGCCGAACGGTGCCAGCTGCAAAAATGGCTACTTGACAGAAGGAATCTCTTTGCACAAGTTCCCTTCTGTGAAGAATGATGGAACTGTGGCCAACAAGGAGAAGGCTAAATCAAGCTAGGGCTCTGTGGATCCAATGCGTGGTTTTGAAGCAAGCTTGTGGTCACTGTTGTGCTCGGCACATTTCCACCCCTTGTGCTTCACCACAAATGTGGAGGTCGCGGGCATGGTTGGACTGAAGAGAATGCTATTGCCTCAAGCAGTTCCAACAATTGACATCGCTGGCGTGCAGACTGAAACTGCCCCTGTTTTACCTTGTCCATCTGCTTTGTATGTTGTTTTCAGGAAAGGGTAATGCACATTACATGCCAAACCGTTGCGAATGCTCTCGGAATATGCACTTTTTGTTGATTGCCATTCAACTGGTCAATATATTGGTTTTGGGAGGATATCCGCGCATCAGCGTGGTGCTCTCGGTCGAGGACAGCCAACTCAGACTGGGCTACACTGCTTAGCGAATAAACGGAGATGCACATAGCGTAGGCCTACTTTGAAGCGTTGATTGTTTGTTTTTAGTATTGTGGTGCATGTGTGGCTGACGTTTGGACACACCTCGTCCTCAGAGTCAGGCTGAGGGACACGCAACACCTGTGACTTTGAGCACAAAAAATAATAATAATGATAAACACTAAAAATATGCTGAGGACTCAGGCTATATAGGGTGTTTTTCCAACAGCCTAATACCTCCGTTTTGTCTCTAGTTGATGATATTTTTGCATGTAGCCTACATGACGCATCACACTATATCGCGCAATTGAATCAAAATGCCCCCCATTTGTCAACAAATACACAAGCCATGTCATCTTTGGGTCATGGCAAAGCGCCCTTAGCAACCGTAACCATAAACATAAGAACTGTCAGGCTATGTCAACAATCGTCACTTCACCTGTCAGACATGTCACTTTCTGCAGATGTATCAGTGCCTCTGAAATAGATTTGTGCTGCTGTTTTTTTTTGCTCATGAGGTTGGATGTGTGGTTTTTCGACACGCTGATGTTTGTATCAGAATTTTGGTTCCTTTATAAGATGTGGGTCCATCAAATGTGTGTTGTTTTCTCACATCGCCATACTAGCAAACCAGGGACTCCCCTCTTTGATGTCACAGCCCAGCTCATTAGTCACACCAAATTTCACAGAATTCACACTTTGAGTTGCCATTTTCACAAGTTCCTCCAGGATGATTGGGTTCAAAGTCTCATCGATGCTATCAGAAAAAACAAGGCTTTAATGGGAATGACCGTTTGTTTTCGTTTCATAAACACTTTAAGATGCTGACAGACAGACAGACAGACAGACAGACAGACAGACAAACCAACGCTACCGAAAACATTACCTCCTTGGCGGAGGTAATAATAATAATAATAATAATAATAATAATAATAATAATAATATGTCCTCACTCGTCGCTCCAGGCCCCGTTCCACTCCACCTGTCCCCAGGGGTTCCTGATCCTCACCAGCTGCACTGGGCTGCCGTACAGGTGCACCTGAGGGACACACAGAACCAAATCTCACAGGATTCAGTTTAACCCCTTCCCTACTTCCTTCATGCATGTAGTAGCAATCTTACTGTGGATGGATTTAGAGTCCATGTTTTATCGTTAAATTCTTAAACAGAATTTAGTGATGGTGTCACATTTAGGACTCTCCCTCGGCAGAGAGGCAATAGAATCTTGGGTGTCTACTCCCCAACGCAATATTGGACATTACGGTTATGCGCTATGTTTTAAATATTCAACCTATCCCTCTTTGACAACTTTCATTTATTAGATATGTTTATTTATTTATATATTTGGTGGCTGGCTTGCTTACTTGTTTTTGACAAGGAAAATGGCGAGTGATATAAGCATTATAATAAAGTAAACCACTAGGCTTAATGTGCATTGCTACCACTAAGTGGCGCTGTAGTAAAAAAAAATGCTCAGTCACTTCTTCTGCTGTAGAAATCGAGATAGGAAGGAATGGTCCTCACTATAGGCCCCAGGTGTGTGTGTGTGTGTGTGTGTGTGTGTGTGTGTGTGTGTGTGTGTGTGTGTGTGTGTGTGTGTGTGTGTGTGTGTGTGTGTGTGTGTGTGTGTGTGTGTGTGTGACCTCCTCAGCTGCAGTAACAGAGTAGGTGTGTCCCTTCACCAGGTGTGTGTGTGTGTGTGTGTGTGTGTGTGTGTGTGTGTGTGTGTGTGTGTGTGTGTGTGTGTGTGTGTGTGTGTGTGTGTGTGTGTGTGTGTCTGTGTGTGTGTGTGTGTGTGTGTGCATGCGTGTGTGTGCGTGTGTGCTACCTCTTCAGCTGCAGTAACAGAGTAAGCGTGTCCCTTCACCAGGTTCATCCGGGTCTTTGCTTCCGTGTCGTACACACTGGTGATCTGGCGCGCGCGCACACACACACACACACACACACACACACACACACACACACACACACACACACACACACACACACACACACACACACACACACACACACACACACAGATACACATACACATACACAAACACAAATATGTACTTGCTCTACTAGATGGCATATGATGGGAGCCCTTAAGGGGGCCCAATCACTGAGAGGGGCCCTTATGGGGGCCCAAAATTCGAATCTTTCATGGGGCCCAACATTTCTGGCAGCGCCCCTGATTATTTGTGCACACAGTGAGGGAGAGAGAGAGAGAGAGAGAGAGAGAGCGAGCATAATGTGCATGCTAGTGAGCATGTGTGTGATACACATGTTATCCCCTCACGTCTATGGAGCATCCCAGGAGTGAGCCGCGTTTCAGGGCTTTCTGCATGATCTTGTAGAGGTACGGGGGAGGCTTGGCCAGGTCGTAGGCCTCCGCTATGCCGCCAGTGAAGTCCTCAAAACCCTCGATGGTGCTGCCACCTGTTAGGGCCTCGTAACAGCCATTTACTCTGGAGGTAACACACAGACAGATAAAACACACACACACACACACACACACACACACACACACACACACACACACACACACACACACACACACACACAATAACATACACGCATGCATACATACACACATACGCGTAAATGAACAGACACACACAGGAAGACGAGGGGAAAAAAACACTAGGTTGTTGTTTTCACAAAATATTGTATGGATCATTTTTCTCTTACTGCACAAAGCCTAGCTTTAGAAGCTGTGGATATTTTGATATTTTTGAAAATCAATTTGTTTTGGCTTTTCGTTTAGATGTAAGCATAGTTTAATGTGCATTTGAAAACTCGGTTTTAAAAATATACCATTTAAAATACAAAATGCACCTCTCACCATTTTTATCCACAGAACATATCCACATTTGAATATAACAGTTCAAAGATCCATAAGGTTCATCCAATGGTTTCTTACTTGGCGTAGGCCTTCTCCAATAGGGCGCTCCAGAACTCAGAGCCCTCTGCCGAGTGGACGAATAGGAGCTCGCCATCCCTCGTCGGCAACCGGTCGTCAATGACAACATCCACCCACTCCCCATACTGCCAGAACTGATTAGGAAAGCAACAAATAAACTTTTATTTCCATCTGTTAATGAAACCCATGTCCCTAGAGGTCAGGTAGGTATTATACTGTTTAACTTTGCAGTTGTTTCCTAACCCACCATTTTCCATCAAGATTACGATATGACCCAATTTTTTTAACACTGTCAGAAAGTGTTCAAAAATATAACCACTCAAGATAATGAAAAAAGGAGGCGCACACAAGGCTTGTGTGAAGAATGTATATTGTAGCCAAAATTTTACAACAGAAGTCAGAGGTTAACTGGAGCAACAGACGTTTCGGACCTAGTCCATTCTCAATGTCACCAGTAGTTTCTGTTGTAAAATTTCGGCTACAATTTTCACATACATTTTTCACACAAGCCTTGTGTCCCGACCCAAGACTGCACTAATGCACACACACATACACCCACAAGTCCCCTGGATGGAAATGAGTTTGACACCACTGATTTACACACATCACGCACTACTTGGCAATCAGGCTCTAGTAACGCAATTGGTTAATATGCAGTACATGGGGTAGCCATGGGTACGCAGTTAGGGTGTCAGATCCACATATTACCACACTCCATATCCACACTCCATATTACCATACAGTGAGCACAGAGAGCAATCCTGAAGCGTTGGGAACCTCACATGATCCTTTGCACACATAACTGGACCCTGTATGTGACCGGCAGCTCCAGTGGCGCAATCGGTTAGCGCGTGGTACTTATGGTGCATTCCCCAGAGGTAGGAGCTTCCTAGTAGGCAACAAGGAGGCAGCTACCTCCCACTTGAAAGCGTTCCAACCAGCAAGTCAAACAAACTACAAACATGGAGGGACAAAAACTACATATCCACTTCTCAAAGATGTCAGCAATGTAAACAACATCATGCGTTATTTTCATTTAGCCGCATTTCATCTTTGAAAGACGCAATGCCAATATAACTACACCTTAGAAAAGTTAACAGGCTGTTTTGCAACCGTTAAACTGTCCGAATCAACTTTATTTGTCCATAGAATGGTGATATGCAACATAACACTGTGCGCTGCCATTGCTGTGATGACATCACGATAGTCAATGGGGCGAACTCGGTTTGCTTCGCTTTTGCCCCAGCTCGCGACTTGAACATTCCGCTTTAACAAGCGTTCCAATGCATTTCAACAAGTAGGAGGTCAGAAACATCCCATCTCCCAACCCTGGGGAACGCACCATTATAACGCAGTACAAGTTGAGCAATACTCATGAACGGCGTGACGTTTTCCATGTGCGTTACGCCCATTTGTAGGGGAAAGCAACCCATGCAAGTCAATTGGTGATGTTAGTCAGGTTCATTACGCTTGGATCTGAACCTTCGCTGGATTTTTATGGGGATTTGGAAAACTATACATTTTTGAAAAGTATATTGTATAAGCAATCAGAAAAACCATGTTTCCATTTGCACAAATGTCCATCTTGGATTTTTCAAAATGGCATCCGAAAAAACATAATTTTGCAATATCTCAGCCTCTGAATAAGCCAAAACATTGATTTAAACGGCTAAACCTACATTTTCAGGGTCACCGAATCTACTGGTGGTAGTTGTAGCTTAATGTTCTCAGGCAGTTTGTTACCATGCTAATTTATTTGAACTGGTGATTTACTGTATAGTATCTGAGTAATTTCACGTGAAATCAGACACTTTGGCACCCGACCGACCCGGATTTCAATCATACTTGGTGTGCCTTTTTAGTAGCAAGGTAGCACCCCAGAACTGCATTGGTTTGAATCTGACATGAATATTAAGGGAGAAACAGACTAGCAAAGGCTTACAAATGAGGGTAGGACACTATACATTATTCGGCCTTGATTATATCAGTAAGTGTTAGTCACAAAAAGATGTCTGTAGTGTTGTTTGAAAGCTCTTTTCTGGCTCTACATATTACACAATCAGCTTGGAATACAACAACCCTCAGAATATGAATTTTGATAAATTGAAAAATTAAAAATTGAATATCTAAAAAGTTCATATTTTAAAAAGGCCAGTTCCTTGCCCAAACGTAGCCGGCAATGTCATGAACAACACTCAGGGTTTTTATGTCAGTTTCGTCCACTTCTAATGCTATTAATCCCGTAATGTGGCTGGTTTAGACAGTGGCAGTCGGTGAAAACGGTCAGGGTTCCAGCTTTTCATTTTACGGCCGCAGCCGGTGTAAGAACCGCGGACCATGTTTAGCCTACCTAGCCACCTGATTGAGTAGCCTGCATCCGGGTCAGAGAGTTGCAACAGTGAGACACCTCTGAAAACACTGGCCAGTGAAAGACTGTGTGGTCCGATGATCTTCTCTGTGCCTCGGTTTGATTGACGAGACCTTTGTGATGAAGTGTGTAGCGTTTTTGAGGTTGTTTATAGCGGGGAAACATCAGAAAATAATATTTACAAATTGGCCCCGCCGTGATGCATTGGCTGCGTTTTTCGCCAAAAAGCTTAAAATAAGCTAACTCCATAACGGCGCGGCATTGCCCGGAATGGCTCATCATTAGACACATTATGTGGCATGGCAAATCAATGGTGAAACATTTTACGCCGGAACTATCCTTTAAGAAGTCCTATAATCTATGTATCAAATGTTTTCAGAACATACTTTTTAAACCTCTATAAAATGCAATGCAATTCAATGGAAAGCCCAATACAAAAATGTAAATTTCCCAACATTCAATAAAATGGACATATCTCATTTTGAAAAAGAGCTCTTCATTTGTTTTCATGTATTCTAACAGTTTCGGACTGATAATGGACACGTTCTGTGGACGTACTGTGGATGTCCGCGCCATTGGTGTGAATGCAGCGTCAAGTGCTGGTGTTTGGTTCTTTATTAATTTCAGAGATAATGGGACTCAAATAATATGACATCATACAAATCACCTAGTAATAATATGGTAATATCATAGTAATATCACATGACAGCATGTCTATCGGAATATGTAAAGGATGGAGATGGTCCATGAGGATGCAGAAATTTCAGTTTCACCTCTCCAGTGCTCGGCATACATTCCTCAACACATGCTAGCCACTAGTTGCCATCATATATAGCTACAACATACCCTTTGATGCTTGAACATTTAGAAAATTCCTTTACTGAGCTTATTCTTTCAACCCTGCCTTCTCTGAATGCTGAAAATGGTCTAGCTTCCACTGTGTCCATTGACAATGGGCAGAAGCTGTGTAGTTTTTGAGTACCTGGAATAGGGACCGACGAGGGTGCAGGGCCCACCGGGAAAATGCCCGTTATGCGAGATGGCCAGTCCAGTCTTGTCCCTGACACTACTCTATTACTACTTCATTACAACTCATTTCAACCTTTATGTCCCATTATCTCTGAAATGAATAAAGAACCAAACACCACAATTTCAGGTGTTTTTGCATTGCAGGCTACGTTAAGACAAGGAACTGGCCATTTTCAAATTTGAGGTTTTTAGATATTACATTTTTTATTTATCATAATTCATATTCTGAGGGCTGTTGCATTCCAAGCTGATTGTGTAATTTGTAGCTTTCAAACAACACCACAGACAGCTTTTTGTGTCTTAATTGTAATTAAAAAATTAACTTTTGACACTCAAAACATTCACTATGTGGCGCTGTTCCTGTATGCTGGATACAATGTAGCTGTGAACTTTGCACAGGCAACCCTGTAAATGTACAGCAAAATGGTGGACATGTAAACTGTACCAGTTTTGCACATTCCAGCTGGGATGTTTTATATGGTGGGCCATCTACTCATAAATACTATAAATCAATAGTTCAAATAAATTGGTGTGGTAACAAAATGTCTGACAACAATACAACTACCACCAATACATTCAGTGACCCTGAAAATGTTGGTTAAGCAGTTAAAATCAATGTTCTAACTTATTCAGAAGCTAAGAAATGACAAAATATAGGTTTTTCGGACGCCATTTTGAAAAATCCAAGATGGCCGCCACCTGTGCAAATGGAAACATTGTTTTTCTGATTGCTTATACTATCTACTTTTCAAAAATGTATAGTTTTCCAAATCCCCATAAAAATCCAGCAAAAATACATAATGAACTTGACTATGTTGGGGTTTAATAAACGAAAGATACGGACCTGTAGACTAGCGTTGTTCACGCGCAACATGCCGAAAACGTGTTGTGTTGCCGGCTGTTCAAATAATATAGCCAAACAGCCGTGGCTGAAGCATGGAATGTGTTCATTTGGGCTAGCCGATGTAGCATGTAAGTCAATGAGACATTCGGTTTGTTTTCACCCATAAAGGGGCGTAACGCAAATTTAAGAGCAAAGTACCCGGATGGCCGTTCATGAGTATGCCGAGGTTGTGAGTTCGAGCCTCACCTGGAGCAGGTCACATTTACGTAGATGTCTCCCCCAGGCCCCCACCAAAAAACATATATGACCTGGCTGGGCCTGGGACAGTTGACAAATTTGGCACCCAAAATATAGAATTCTGGACGAAGGTGAAGATGAAGGTGCCCAAGGTTGGGCTATGCCTAAAGGTTGAATGTGACATCCAGGCTGCATTCGAAATGAAATGCAGTGGCTCAATGACTTCCTTCCTACATAAACAGCTGTCTGATCAGATATGACTTTCGGCAGGAAGCCAAGCCAGTCGTTATGAATGGCACTAACGAGAGAGCTGCCCTGCGACATCGGGTATTTGATGTTACAGCGATTCTATGGCTGGAGTTATGATTTTCATGTTAGCGCTTGGCTTACAGAGGATAGTTCAGCAGTGTAAGCCCGGCAGATGACAGAATCGTAAAATAGGCAATAAATAGATCTAGCGTCATCATACTACAATGTTGGTGTTGTCGCTTCAGTTTTTAATAGCTAAGTAATTAATTGTCAGTATAAAGTCCATTTTAAGGTTGTAGATCTGCTGGCAACCAAGTTTGTTTTCAGGTTCCCCGATGAGATGGAGGTGGCGCACAGCATTTTGTGTAGGAGGCAGCTGTAAGTCAGCATCTGATGTTACCCTCAATTATCCTGTTACGCCCACAAATAAACCAATTTTTCATTTGGAGTAACACTTGATGACTCCATGTCCAGTTTGCCATCTTGAAGGACAGCGACTTTACCCATTTTGAACGTGGCACTAGTGTAAATATGTGGGAGGCTAATGTAACAGACTGACCTGGAAGTGAAAGATGCCAGCGTAGTCGTCCTGGAAACTCTGGCCGAGGGGAACCACACGGGCCAAGATCTCCTTGTGTAGTGTTAGCGAGGCTATCGCCGCAAGCAACCAGCAGTCACCTAGCAACAGTTAAAAAAAAGAATTTGGTTATGATTAAGTATAGAAATTAGAGATGTCTGCTAACATCGTCCCACAGATATTATCGGCCCGATAATAGCATACAATGTAATATCGGTCAATATTGGTATCAGATTTTTGACCTATCAAAACCGATATAGTAATGCTTGAATTACTGTAAACTTTTCTCCTTAATTATTTTTCTATTTTGCACAGACGATGTTAATATTTGGAAAGCTTTGTTGCATGCGAGAATGCATCTAGTGGGGCATTACAAATTAAGCATATTTTGTTCCACAACAGCAGATTTGTACTGTTACCTAAAATTTGTTATGAGGAAAAATAACCCACATATATCAGCATCGGTATCGGCCAATATCGGAATCAAAAATTGAGAGTGGGACAATATCGGCATATCGAATATCGGCAAAAAAGCTAATATCGGACATCTCTAATAGAAATGGTTAAGATTTGAAGACTTCCAGCAAACTATGATCTATGGGCCCCAGTGGCACAGTCGGTTAATGCATAGTACTTATAATAACATACAGGCTGAGCGACGCCGAGGTTATGAGTTCGAGCCTCACCTGGAGTAGGTCAACTTTAGATGTTACTGAAGATACATACAAATATTGACACTAGTTGTTTATATCATTGGTGATAATGCAAGCAAATATAGCAGGCCCCCATGGGGCAATAGGTGAGCGCACAGTACTTGTAGGTCAGTAAGGGGTCAGACATACCAAAGCCGAACGGAACGGATGCGAGACGAACACAGTCTTTCTGCTTAGTTTCTTCCGGTGTGTTCTACTCTGCCTTTCACACTGACAGCGTCTGCGTGCGCGGCCAGTCCTGTTCAACCCCCCCCCCAGCGTGCTACTTTGCCATTCATTTGAATGAGACACCGCCGGTCGCCGGCGTGAAAAATACGCTTGAGTTCTATTTTCCAAATGCAGCGCGGCGCGGAGCCACTGACGCCCGACTACCGCACTGCTGACGCCCGACTATCGCCGGTTGGTGTATAATAACAGATATGTTTCAAAGTATTTTCACTGACGTCGGTAAAAATTGCGGCCATTTCGCGACGCTTTACACACGCTAGTGTGTAAGACCCCTAAGGGGCAAAACATATCAAGGCGGAACCAAACGGTCGCAGTCTTTCTCCTTAGTTTCGGCCGGCACACTGACAGCGTCGGCGTGCGTGGCCAGTCCTGTTTAAAAAAACCCCACAGCTAAAGCTAGCGTGCTACTTTGCCATGCATTTGAATGAGACACCGCCGGTCGCCGGCGTGAAAAATACGCTCGAGTTCTATTTTCCAAATGCACCGCGTCGCTGACGCCCGACTACCGCCGGTTGGTGTGTAAAGACAGATAGGTTTCAATGTATTTTCACAGACGCCGGTAAAAAACGTGGCCGTTCCGCGACGCTTTACCGCCCTGGTGTGTAAGGGCCAAAACATACCAAGGCGGAACGGAACGGTCGCAGGACGGACGCCGTCTTTCTGCTTAGTTTTGTTTTGTTTTTCTCTGCCTTGCACACTGACAGCGTCGGCGTGCGCGACCAGTCCTGTTCAAAACCCTCACCACAGCTAAAGCTAGCGTGCTACTTTGCCATTCATTTGAATGAGACACCGCCGGTTGCCGGCGTGAAAAATACGCCCGAGTTCTATTTTCCAAATGCAGCGCGGCGCGGAGCCGGCTCCCGCGCCGCTGACGCCCGACTACCGCCGGTTGGTGTGTAAGGACAGATAGGTTTCAATGTATTTTCACCGACGCCGGTAAAAAACGCGGCTGTTCCGCGACGCTTTACCGCCTTGGTGTGTAAGACCCCTAAGACCCCTAACAGTCAAGCAATTAGAGATGGGATTTATGGCTCTTTAGTGGGATCTGGATCTTAGTGGCTCGTTCCTTTCAAAGAGCCGTTCAAAAAACTGGCTCTTTTGTCTCTTTTTAAAATTATTTATTTAGTTTTTAGAATGTAATTATTTTGACTCCACCTCAAGTAATTTTGTCCAAACAACAACTGATTATTCTCCTGCTTCTAAAGACCGTTTTTGCCACTCTTTAAGGCAAACAATTGTGTTTTTTCCCAAATTGAATTACTCTGGTCGAGGTCACGTGCTTAAAATTAATGAAAAATGAACGAAATAACAGTCGAGTGGCTCCCCCAGCTGTGATCCGGTTCCCATCGTTCACTTCAGGGAGCTGTTCAAAAGAACCGGCGCATTCGTGAACGACACACCTCTACAAGCAATGCCGCGGTTGTGATTTCAAGTCTCACCCGGAGCAGGTCACATTTAGATACAATTCCACCATGTGTCATTGGGAGAGGCTGATGTTGCACACAAAAAACACTCTGAATAGAATGTGTGCCTTCTAAATGTTAAATGTGCATGTGTGTGGGCTTGTAGGTATATGCTTTGGAGTTTTATACAGCTGGTAATAACAACTATGATGGTGTTAATTTATGAGCTGATTCAGCTGATATGTCCAGGGTAGTTCCCTTGGCGTTTCTTTGTGCATTCCAATATGCCGACTCCTGTCCTCCACTTGAGCGTGTGGCCTTGTACCAGGAAGTAATACGTCACAGACAACAGAACTGTATTTCAATGTAGTATCTTGCTCAATTCTAATGTCATTTTTTTCTCATTTGCAAACGGCACGATGAATGAAAAAATGTCCCCAACAGCGGGGAAACTTCATTCTTTTCTCCACGGAGACGGGCCATCAGCAAAACGCAAGGCCACAAGCACAAGTGGAGGACGGGAGTCCGCATATTGGAATGCACCCTCTGTGTGACATCTGTAAGCTGATGGCTACACAGTGATGATAGCTCATGCTTTAAAAGCTTAAAGGATTTATCCGGAGTTGGAACAAATTTGCCTGTTTTTTGCATGTTTGGGATGAAATACAGTCACTCTAGAGCAAAATCAAGGCAAAAGGATGCGTTTTGAGAAAGTTTGATAATATCACGTTAGCCTCGTTAGCCATATCAGCTATGCAATATGAAAGGTGTGGGCATCGTTTTTCGGCGGTTACACACATTTCAAAAACACAACATTTTAAAGTCTTGCACAGCTCAAAACAACGTCACACTTACCTCGTAATATGTTGAGGGTATCCACACATAAACCGAAGTTTCCAAAGTCCTTCATGTATTCTTGAAAGGTCTGCAGAATGTGTTTTGTGAAGCTACTACCTTGAGAATATCTAAATTACGCTCAAGACAACTATTTGACACTAAAGCCCACCAAGTAGATTGCCGAGTGCGTCGCACCATCAGCTGTGGTTACTCGCTATGGAAATAATCATAGCTGATGGTGCGACGCACTCGGCAATCTACTTGGTGGGCTTTAGTGTCAAATAGTTGTCTTGAGCGTAATTTAGATATTCTCAAGGTAGTAGCTTCACAAAACACATTCTGCAGACCTTTCAAGAATACATGAAGGACTTTGGAAACTTCGGTTTATGTGTGGATACCCTCAACATATTACGAGGTAAGTGTGACGTTGTTTTGAGCTGTGCAAGACTTTAAAATGTTGTGTTTTTGAAATGTGTGTAACCGCCGAAAAACGATGCCCACACCTTTCATATTGCATAGCTGATATGGCTAACGAGGCTAACGTGATATTATCAAACTTTCTCAAAACGCATCCTTTTGCCTTGATTTTGCTCTAGAGTGACTGTATTTCATCCCAAACATGCAAAAAACAGGCAAATTTGTTCCAACTCCGGATAAATCCTTTAAGGCAAGCTCCAATGGCCCAATCGGTTAGCACGCGGCACTTATAAGGCAGTAGAGGCTGAGCAATGCCGAGGTTGTGAGTTCAAGCCTCACCTGGAGCAGGTCACCTTTAGATGTTATAGAACTCATATGGTGTGGAAATAGACACTTAAATAATTTATAACTCAGTTCCTCACTTGGTGATATCTCCTGGTGCATTCTGCAGTGATTGGTTCCAGTGGTGCAATCGGTTAGTGAATGATACTTATTAGGCAGTACAGGCTGAGCGACGCCGAGGTTGTGAGTTTGAACCTCATTCGGGGGAGGGCACATTTAGATGGTACAGAATTCTTAGAACTCATGTGCCGTGGAACTAAATTACAAATTAAAAAGTTCCTCCTTTGAGGACACCACATCTCCAGGGCTCTAGTGGTGCATGTGGTTAGTCCATATATTTATATTTTTAAGCAGTACAGGCTGAGCAATGCTGAGATTGTGAGTTCAAGCCTCACCTGGACACAATACACTTTCATGAGCACCTGCAAAAGGAAGCGGTAGTAATGTAACAGGGCATAAGTCTCCTTCCCTTCGCTATACAATACACAGTAAAAAAATGTCCGTAATTAAACGGTACAAACTACCGTAGTCCAATGAAGAACTTTTCCGTAATATCATTTTACGGATGCTTTACCCGTATTTTGAAGAATGCAATGCATATGACAGTTACATATGACATATAAAATTGTGGGGGTTTTTGACCGCTCAATGTCTGATTCATCCTAATGTGTAATCCGGACCTAATGATGGGAATCTGATTTGTTTGTTTTAGGTATTTTGCAGAGCAGTGTTGACTGTACCTGCTGCCCAGCAACCAGTGTTTACCTTTCACCTAGCAACTGAGCAAATGTGGGCATTTGTGTGGACTCTTGAGGCTGCAGATCACTGTATTTCCTTTCCCTGTTACAGGGTTTTAAATAATAACCTGTAGTGTCTATTAAAGTGTGCGTTTCTGCTCAATTCTACTCAATGAGCAAAAAGACCATCATGGCGAAGTACAAAATACAGCCTGGCCGGTGCATGCCTATAGGCCCTTTTCCACTGCTTGTTTTCCACGGCACAACACAGCTTGGAAACCACCCATCGATTTTCCGGCCAGATGAACCGAGCTGAGCAGGTGCTGTCGCTGCCTACTACGGAATCAAAAAAACAATCATGCCGGCACCCGATCAATTAACTTAAGAGAGTTCTCTTTAGTTTAACACTTCATTACTTTGATATACTGTAAAAATCGAAGGCAGAAGTCCACATTAGAGTATCCAAATGTCTTTCAAACTATATATAGCCTGCAACCGATAGATTATATCTGTTGGCCTTACGTTAGTCAACTAGCCTAGGTAAAGTAATGCTACATGACAACGCCAAAAATGTAACTCCAACCACACTCCGGGTAGCATGGTTTGTAATGGAAACACAGATCAGGTTGGTTTTCAAGCACGGGCACAGCACGGCACAGCCAGATTATATGTGGAAAAGAGCCTTAAAAGTCTGTTTAAATCCTACAGTAAATATGAAATAGGCTTGCTTTAAAGGAAAGAGTAAATATTGAATAGGCCTAACTGTCCATACAGAGCTGAGGTTCTCATCCTCCAAATGCTTCAAGTGTTACCACCTTAAAATCAACACACACACACACACACACACACACACACACACACACACACACACACACACTTTCACCACCTTCAAAGCAAACCAGCTTTCCATGTGTGCCAGTCACGAAAGTCTCTTGGCAAATAAGTTGCAAATGTGTGTGTGTGCAAAACTTTTGGACCTAAGAATATTTTCATGACCCCCACCCTCCATATTCCAAACACCAGTTTTGTGTTGCTTCTAAATTCTAATTTTAATTCACATGAAACGTTTAAATATTTGTTACTAACCAATGTATGGAATTATGTAGATAGTAGATACCCTACTCTACTCTTTAAAAAAAGTTAGTCTAGATGTCAACCTGTGGATTTCCCTTTTATTAAGCAAAGTTACTTCTTTCTGCGAGCCCCCCAGCATTCCCTCTGCCACCCATCTAGGGGTTCCGGTCCCCAGTTTTGGGAACCACTGCTGTATACAATACTTTATCATAATAGGGAAAAACACAAGAACACCAAGCACCAAGGAATGCAGTGTCACCCTTTTCCGTTGCTCATTTCTTTAGTTATGTGGCACTGGTCACGGCTACTGTGTCACACACACACACACACACACACACACACACACACACACACACACACACACACACACACACACACACACACACACACACACACACACACACACACACACACACACACAGCTGAGTGACTGAGTGACTGTATGGGTGGGGCATAACACTCACTCTCATTACTCACCATTGCTCTGTATTTGCTAATAGGGAGCACAATACACATGCAAACACCTACAGTAAAACAAATAGGCCTAAGTAATGTTGCATGCGTGTGTGTGTGTGTGTGCGCGTACGTGCAAACATTGGACACACCAAAGGTATTGACCCAGTTTGGTGTGGTGTTTGACCATAAGTGGTTCACACGCCCTTGGTCAGTCACATACCCTGAAGTCTGTGTGTGTGTGTGTGTGTGCAAACACATGGGTGCATGTAGGCCTATTTATTTTTAATTTCACAAAGTTTCAGCATTGTCACAGTAAAGACAAGACTAAGCACATCTCTTGCTGCCTTCAAGAAACAAGTAAAGACCTTCCTCTTTCGAGAGGAGCTACTAAACTAATGCTTGAGCTGGCCTAGCCCCAGGGCAGACTCTTGACATGATGTTTAGTTTAGTTTGAGTGTATGTGTGTGCGTGTGTGTATGTGTTTGTGTGTGTGCTGTGTGTGTACTCTTTATAATTATTAAAAAAAACCCTCTTTGCAACTGCACTTTTTCTGTTCCTGTGCACTTTGTATTTGCTTGTGATGTTGGCTTGATTATGTCCTCTTTTGAAAGTCGCTTTGGTTATAAAGCGTCTGCCAAATGCAATGTAATGTAATGTAATGTAATGTTGGGATAGGTGCCTTGCTTAAGGGCACCTCAGGAGGAGAGGTAAGGGCGGGATTTGAACCTATACAACCCTCTGACCTGAAAAGACCATCTACAAACCCATTACACTGTGGCTTTTGATCTTATGATCAATAAGGTAAAATGCTTCACTCAATCAGAATCACATTTAAGATATGTTTTATTAACAATATCTGGACATATACTGGACATGCAAAGGAATTGGGCCTATCAATCCATTAGGGAGGACATGCGTAAGCGGTTTGGGGCGTCAGATTTGGGTGGGAAAAGCAAAGTTTTTGCTTAAAACCTTGAATATGTGCTGCTTTTATACACCAAAACCATACCATACATTCAGGGGTGGATTAATGCACGGGCCTACCGGGCCCGGGCCCAGGGGGCCAGAGTCCCCAAGGGGCCAGGCCAACTTGGCCCCGTGGCCACGACCCAAACCGGCCTTCAAAACCACCTTTGCAATAATTATCTTTCCAATTATTTGAGTTCATGAGTTGCTACCATTGATTGTGGTTGCTACAACAATTACTTGTGTGTAGGCTACTATTGTATACCTACTGTTTGGTGGATTCGGCATTTGAAATTGCGCTTTTGGGCTTTCAGTCATAACTGATGGATAGTAATCTCAGCATAGCATCACATGCATGGCCATGTGACATTAATTTTGTCATTTCAACATCTCAAATCTGAGGGAGTGAGTCAGATGGGATTTGCCATTCCTTGCCCTAAAATTGATTAGAATGCAGGAAATTGCATCTAAAATATACAACATTTTCTAGGGGGAGGGCCACCACACCCCCCTACACAGGCGCTCCACCCGGCCCTTGGTGCTTGTTTCTATTGGAGGAGAGAATGTGGAGACTGTCTTCTTACAAGTACTTAGGAGTGCACCTTGACAATAAACTGGACTGGTCCACAAATTCAGATGCACTTTATACAGGAAAGGCCAAAGCAGGCTCTATTTCCTCAGAAGGCTGAGGTCCTTCAATGTCTGCAGCCAACTTCTGCTTATATGTTCTACCAGTCTGTCATAGCCATCGTGCTCTTCTATGCTGTGACTTGGTGGGGTGGAAGCAATAGGAAGAGAGATGCGGAACGCCTTGACAGACTGGTGAGGAAGGCGGGGTCAGTGGTGGGCATGGAGCTGGAGACTCTCACCTCAACAGCTGAGAGCAGAGCCCTGAACAGACTGGACTGTATTATGGATAATCAGCTACACCCCCTTCACACCACCTTCAGTAACCAGCTGAGTCTGTTCAGCCACTCTGTGCTCTCACCTGCAGGACAGACAGGCTAAGGAGGTCCTTTGTCCCATGGGCCATTCAACTGTTTAACAGTATACAGAAGGACACTAAGAAGGACATCATTATTGGGGATTGGACTGGCTGAGATGCCAGAGCTGACCCAGATCGGGAAACCTCTTGGTGTGTGTGTGTGTGTGTGTGTGTGTGTGTGTGTGTGTGTGTGTGTGTGTGTGTGTGTGTGTGTGTCTGTGTGTGTGTGTGTGTGTGTGTGTGTGTGTGTGTGTGTGTGTGTGTGTGTGTGTGTGTGTGTTTAGCTACTTGACACCTGAATTTCCCCCTGGGGATCAATAAAGTTTCTCTACTCTACTCTACTCTACTACACAAATTGTGTACCGACCAACAGCACCCCCTGCCAAAAATATGTTGCTGTGCCTCTGCACACACACTATGTACGTATATAGTTCTATAACATCCCAACTCTATAGCATGGGGTGAGCTGGTGTGTATCATAGTGTCCAATTACCTGCTAGCTGTGAGCACTGTGTGTAGTTTTCTTAGCATGTCTGATTAGCAGGGTCAAGGGTGCAGTTTTTGGGGGGGTATCGGGGGCTAAGATAGTGTCTGGCCCAGGGGGGCATAATTTCTTAATCCGCCCCTGCATACATTGGCTAATAGCAGCAATAATCACTTATATGGTTAATGATTGTGTAACTTACTGTAACCTGTGAATTTCACGGTAAGCAATAACCACCTAATTTGAAATTCTCACGAAAATGAAATGCATGTATTCCCCTAATATTGCTAATTAATATTAAGGCACAAAAAATGTTTGGCCTTTGGAATAAACATTTGCGAACACAGTAAGTTCAGGGTTGACTATTATGGTCTGTTTATTGCTATGGCTCTTTGAGCATAACTGTCCTGCTCTGAAGTCATCTATAATGTATATGAGAGGATTAGGTGTGTGTGTGTGTGTGTGTGTGTGTGTGTGTGTGTGTGTGTGTGTGTGTGTGTGTGTGTGTGTGTGTGTGTGTGTGTGTGTGTGTGTGTGTGTGTGTGTGTGTGTGTGATGGAGCAGATTGTTGACACCCTTTTACAAGGATACAATTTCAGCTGGCAGTCTACTTCAAAACAGCTGAAACCAACACCTAGAACGGCCGCACACACACCCCGGCCAATACACACACACACACTTTGCAACATCATGCTATCACACACACGCACACACATACACGCGCGCACACACATACACGCGCGCTCACACATACACGTGCGCGCGCACACACACACACACACACACAAACAGACACACACACAGAAACACACACACAGCCGGCTCACCCAGGGCTCCTTGGCAGATGTCGGTCCTCGTGGCCCCTTCCACTATGAACTGGGGGTTCGAACAGATCTCCTGTTGAAGAGAACAACAAACATGCACATGCACATTGCATTACATTACACTGAGTTGATGATTTGAATTACTGCAGTTTTCTAACTGTGATCCAAAACAACTTACAGAATGCGTATGCAATTCAGCATCCCAAATATGAGGCATATCCCGGTTATGATCATATTCGGGATAAGGTGCTTATATGAGCACAGAGCGTTATATCCCAGTCTATATTCTTGGCCGTTATTGAATTCTCTTCAAATGCGTGTAGCCTGGATACCAGCAACAGTGTTCTATGGAATAAGTTGTTAACATGTGTCAGTATCCCGACTTCTGTCGGAATACTCGACCTAGCATATCCCGATTTCTCAGTATCCCGAATATGGGCTTATTCGGGATACTGAAGGTGGGAAAACACACACACACACACACACACACACACACACACACACACTTGTCCCGTGAGGGCGTTTGTCTCCTCTGAGAAAACCTGATCTGGCAGAGACAAGAGGTTTCCATAGTGACATAATGTTGTTGTTATATAGTATTTACCCCAGACACCTCTCTCTCTCTCTCTCTCTCTCTCTCTCTCTCTCTCTCTCTCTCTCTCTCTCTGTCTGGTTTACATTACACAAACAAGCAGCCAAACCATACTGTTTTATCATTAACTTGTGTGGAGCTGTGTGTGTGTGTGTGTGTGGGGGGGGGGTGGGGGGGGGGGTGGGGATTGTGTGGTGTGAACAAAGAAATTATACTTCATCATTTTAATTACATTTGTTGAATGTTTAACATAATTACATACACATTTTAACACAGCTCTCACATTCTCAACCCAGGGCGTACAGCTTACTTGCCCACCTCAATACAGTACATACAATTTAAAGGACACACCATTCTCAATTCTGGGCCCCTCCTCTCCACGGGCCCAGGACCAACACACACACGCACACACACACTCACCGAACGAGCTGGTCCCATCCCAGTGACTTGGGACACACACATACACACTCACCACGCTCCAACAAAACCTCACTCACAAAACCTCCACACACACACAAACGTATCCTACTCGCACACTCATACTCTCATTTGAACGTCCCATGTCCCGTTCCAGCGCAATACAGAACGCGTAGGCCTACTTTTATCTATAATTATAGGACTATTTCGTATTTCAAGGGACGGTTGGTAACCCCACACACACTCCTCACTCACCGCGAGCCTTTTCCTCTCCTCCTCGCTCCTGGTCTTGGATGAGTACTGTCCTAGCGGATCCTATCCCAGAGACATGAAAACACACACACACACACACACACACACACACACACACACACACACACACACACACACACACACACACACTCACTCACTCACTCAACGTCCCCCAAAAACCACACACACACACACCTCACACACCTGCCTCTCTGTGGGTCGTTGCAGTGCACTCCTGGTCTTGGACAAGTATCTCCCCAACTGGTCACATCTTAGATACTTGGACTTGGACGCACAGACACACACACACACATACTCTCACCTCACCACCCGCCCCCAAAACCTCTCACATCCTGCACACACACACAGCCTATGCACCCCTACTGTTTCCGTTCCACACTCCTGGGGTGAGTTTCTCAAAAGAGAAGTTGTTAGCCTGTTAGCAACTTCGGTAGTTGCCAATGGGAAAATGCATTGAAAACAACAAAGTAGCTGATGTAGTGAGCAACTTTGGCTTCGAGAAATTCACTCCTGGTCTTGGACGAGTACCATCCCAACTGGTCCCATCCTAGAGACGATCTTGGACACACGCACATGCACACTCTCACCTCACAGCCCCCCAAAAACCAGCCACACACACACACACACACACATCACACTCACTCACCGTGGGTCGTTTCCACTCCACGCTTCTGGTTTTGGACGAGTACCGTCCCAGCTGGTCCCATCCCAGAGACTTGGGCTCGGCTGGGAAACTTGGGTCGCAGAAGAGTCTCCCGACCCCCAGACTCTCCTGCTTCAGGCTCCTAAAGTCCTGCCCGTTAAAGGGCACCGCCCGGGCGTTAGAGCCCACCCCGTCCTCCTCGCGATCCCTCCTGCGCGCCAGGTGGTGGGCCACGTTTGACATCCTTACACCGTGAAGTGTCAAGTCTGTGTGTTAAGTGTGTGAGGTGTGCGGTTTTGCAAGTGTGTTAAGTGTGTGTGTATGTGAGGGTGTGTGTGCGAAGTGAGGTGTGTGTGTGACCGAAAGAGATGAAGAGTGAGTGAGTAAGAAAGTGTGGGTGTGTGTTTTGTGAGAGAGGGAGAAAGAAAGAGAGAGAGGGAGAGAGAGGCAGAGAAAGAGGACACAGGTGTGTGTATGAGAGAAAGGGAGTAAGAGACTAGGTGAAGTGCTGGAGGAGTGTGTGTGTGCTGACTGAGGTGTTGATGGCTTTTGTTGTCAGCAGGTGGCTGATGATTGGCTCGTGGTCAGCATGGGCGGGGCTATAGATTACCTGCCGCACAGGTACACTCTGCATCACGTGAGTGTGCAGTACTAACTGTGATGGTGAGAGGCGGAGGTAAGAAAGAAAGAAAGAAAGAAAGAAAGAAAGAAAGAAAGAAAGAAAGAAAGAAAGAAAGAAAGAAAGAAATCAAGCAAGAAAAAAATCAAGCAAGAAACAAATCAAGCAAGAAAGAAATACAGCAGGAAAGAAAGAGAAAGACAAGGAGAGAGGAACAAATATACATGTACCTGCGTACATAGGCCTGCTATAATACCGCCCCTATGGCAGTGCAGCAATCCGTTTTTGCAATGTTAAATCAACACTACAGAGGTGTTTATAAAGGTTCATTGTAATATTAACAGTGTTCAGGTGTGTGTGTGTGTGTGTGCGTGTGTGTGTGTGTGTGTGTGTGTGTGTGTGTGTGTGTGTGTGTGTGTGTGTGTGTGTGTGTGTGTGTGTGTGTGCGTGTGTCTGAGCGCATGTCTATGTGTGTGTGTGAGGTTAAGAGGGGGTGGTACACATGACTAGGTAGGGGGGTAGAGTGAGAGGGGGGGGGGGCTACTATGGCAGTACATGACTGTTCAGTAGTCCTTTTTTCAGTGTTAATTCAACACTAAAGAGAAGGACCACATACAAAAGAGAACTGCTTACAATGGTACTGTGTAATGTATTAACAGTGTTCAGGTATTGTCTAATCCAACTGACACAGCCCTGCATTAGAAGTCGAGTATGTGGTCATGTGATGTCTTGTTTACAGTACTGGCCCGTTATTGTTACAGTAAACACAGCCAGGGGAGCTGCACTCCATGCTGGTGGTGAGAGAGAGAGAGAGAGAGAGAGAGAGAGAGAGAGAGAGAGAGAGAGAGAGAGAGAGAGAGAGAGAGAGATGCATTTTAAGAATACTTTATTAAAACAATTTGTACATGATGTGTACAATCAGATCATATTACACACTTAAAATGTGCAAAAGTAGCCTAGATTAAAGAAAATAAACCAAAATAATAAACAAAGAGATGAAGAGAAAAACAAAACAATTTTCAGTAACAATTGCGCAAATATTTATTTTCCTGGTTAAATAAAGGTTAAAAACCTGTAGTTCCGCGCAGCTTTGTGAGCTCCACTACTTCGGTCGGGGGGCGGGGCCCCTAGGCAATTGCTTATTTGCATAATGTTAAGTCTGGTCCTAAATGACAGAATAATCCAATAGAGCTCGCAAGTGGGTGACATCAAGTTGTATGTGGTGGATAAGCATTTTGATAAATAAAATTCCCATGTTACAAGTCATAGGGATACAGGTTTGCCAAAAATATAAGACAGACATCAACAACCAACAGGGGGCTCGAGAGTTAGGCTACACACACATACAGAGGTCTGGAAAGAACCAGGCTAGTGTGCACACATACAGGGCAAGACGGTTGTAGAAGTGACGAGGAATCCACGTAGTAAAGTACACAGACTGAGGTTTATTCACACGAACTTGTACGTACAACTGACTTGTAGTGAACTCTATAATAACTGACAAAATACCCAACAGACCCCTGCGGCATCTTGTACGTCATGTTGCCAGGGCAACAATCATACACATTCTACATCCCCCCTCTTAACAAAGCACAGCAAATCAGTGTTGTTTTTTCTTTTGGATAATAGGGACATGTCCTTAAAGGATTTATCCGGAGTTGGAACAAGTTTGCCTGATTTTTGCATGTTTGGGATGAAATACAGTCACTCTAGAGCAAAATCAAGGCAAAAGGATGCGTTTTGAGAAAGTTTGATAATATCACGTTAGCCTCGTTATCCATATCAGCTATGCAATATGAAAGATGCGGGCATCGTTTTTCGGCGGTTACACACATTTCAAAAACACAACATTTTAAAGTCTTGCACAGCTCAAAACAACGTCACACTTATGTAATATGGTGAAGGTGGTCTGCTTCACCATAGAGTTCCCGTGCAGGGTTAACCAAGAAATAATCCAACAGACAAGTGATTGAGGTACCACTAGAAAAATAATGTTTGTTTATTTACTACAATAAATATAAAAAAAGAAAAGAAAAGACAGACAAGACAAAACGTCCGAGGCTATGGGTGGCTAATGACTCTTTACGTACAGTGGGTACCACTACTACACTACCCTAGGTGACCCCCCAAACCCAGTCTGGTATATAGTGAAGACACTGCACTCGTATGAAAACCACACCACTCAGTAATCCACAGCAAACTACGTTGTACACGCATTACTACTTTGTGCTGACACACAGGACCCCCTACTACGGGTGCGTATGAGTTAGGTATGCCAGCCCAGAGCCTCGGTTTAACAGAAAACAAAAATCGGAAAAGTAAAGGGACAATACACTTGGCCATGAATACACAAACAAAATCTAAAAGGCACATGGCTTGGAGGTGTACACAGAGAGAGAGAGAGGAGAAAGCGGCACAACCACTCATGCATGCCGCTGTAACACACAAAAGACAAATGTCAGTCAAATTACTCTTTTTACGCATGGTCACTAAAACATTTTCACTCTTAATATTCCATGGCTAATGCACAGCTTCTTAATACCATGTGCACTTATAAAAGACTAACATTAAAGTGTCAGTGTGTCACCATAACAATTTAGCAGGAGACATTTAGGTGAGACAAGAGGATGGAAATGGTTAAACATGATACCTGCGCGGGGATGCTAGTTGCGCAGCGCTCTGGAGGTGTAAGGCACATCAGATAGTCCAACCAGGAAAACCCTTGTCCTGTTTTCACATACAGCGTTCGGGCATATGAGCACAACATGAGTATCATACACAAATCACACTTATTCACAAAGCGTAAGGAGTATTGCAATACATCACAGGGGATAGGAGACAGTTAATACCTGATGGTGACTCGCTTGCCGATAGTGGCGTGCAGTTCAAACACGGCAGGGCTGAACACTAGTTAAGTGTTGTGAATGTGTACTCTTTTGCTGAGCGTTCACCTCGTTGTCGAGGCTCGTCATGCAACCAACTGATTCAGAAGGTAGCCTACAGTTGCCAGAAGACTTAGCTTCTGTCGGGGGTAGCCTTAAGCTACACCCCAAGCAACGTACAATAACTGTGTGGCTCTAAGCCACCAACAGAGCCCACCCGGCTCCGTGCAAGAAGGCTTTGCAGCCTCAAGCTACATCAGAAGCACCATCTCTCTGCTCCGTGCCAAAAGGACTGAGAAACTATTTCCAGCATCATTTTATCTTCCTCTGGTTATTTCTCCTGCGACTACAGGTTCCGGTTTCAGGAGCCTGGAAATCACTTTGTCAGTGCTCCCTCCGCTGGGAGGGAGTGTATGTGTGTGCGTTAGTGCGTGCATGTGTGTGCATCAACGCATGTATTTCTGTGCATAAAAACAAATAAAACAACAGGCGCTCCACCTGGTCACACTTACCTCGTAATATGTTGAGGGTATCCACACATAAACCAAAGTGTCCAAAGTCCTTCATGTATTCTTGAAAGGTCTGCAGAATGTGTTTTGTGAAGCTACTACCTTGAGAATATCTAAATTACGGTTAAGACAACTATTTGACACTAAAGTCCACCAAGTTGATTGCCGAGTGCGTCGCACCATCAGCTGTGGTTACTCGCTATGGAAGAAATAATCATAGCTGATGGTGCGACGCACTCGGCAATCTACTTGGTGGGCTTTAGTGTCAAATAGTTGTCTTGACCGTAATTTAGATATTCTCAAGGTAGTAGCTTCACAAAACACATTCTGCAGACCTTTCAAGAATACATGAAGGACTTTGGACACTTTGGTTTATGTGTGGATACCCTCAACATATTAGGAGGTAAGTGTGACGTTGTTTTGAGCTGTGCAAGACTTTAAAATGTTGTGTTTTTGAAATGTGTGTAACCGCCGAAAAACGATGCCCGCATCTTTCATATTGCATAGCTGATATGGCTAACGAGGCTAACGTGATATTATCAAACTTTCTCAAAACGCATCCTTTTGCCTTGATTTTGCTCTAGAGTGACTGTATTTCATCCCAAACATGCAAAAATCAGGCAAACTTGTTCCAACTCCGGATAAATCCTTTAAGTGATCCAGGGTAAGGCATAAGGTCCATAGGGCATAGTTGCTCCAGGGTAAGGCATAAGGTCCATAGGGCATAAGGCATAGTAGATGATTGGAATGTCAGAATAACAACATACTGCATTAATCATTGTGAACATTTGAAATATTTTAAATAACACCAACATATCGGAATGTATAAGTAATACATGAAGAAGGGATAACCTTATAGGAAATATAAACGTGACGTAATATGCATCCTCACCGTGTTTCCTGTTTGCAGTGGTGGCAGGCGTTTTGCTGACTTGTCGTAATGTGCCTTGCATCGCTGCCTTGCATGTGTGAGAGCGGCCTGCACCTGTGTCTGCACGCTGGGTACGTACATTGCTTTGGTCATGGGAATGAGAGTTTTTGTGCGCCAAGACAGCAAGCGCTGCACTGGTGAGGACAGTCCATCTCTTTGTGTGTTTCGAATGTTGAGCAGAGCCGCATAGATGTCCGTCTTGTCTCGTGTGCATTTCTCAAGCAGGTGTTTGGCTGAACGAACGGCCCTTTCGGCTAATCCATTTGACTGGGGGTAGTGGGGACTGCTAGCCTAGCGAGCCAGACCCGTAGAGCAAAAAGCTGTACAGGGGTCTAGGTGAGCTGGGAGAGAGTGTGGGCGGGATAAACGGTTGTCTTGGCACTCAACGTCACGCAATAGGATGGTGGAACAACCAATCCCCACACACTTCTGTGTAACGTCACAGCTGTCTTTCAGAACGTACACGCGACACGCCCCTTTGTAGGTGAAGCGGCAACTCCGAGCCGTCGTAGCAGTGAATGCGTGTGATCACCACAGCCACAAACAAGTTTCCTAATAAATCGTGTTTTCACTTACACAGTTCAAAAATGCCTCGTTTTCAACCACACGGCCCTCCTTGATCAACCAGCGAAATGTTGAGCAATTTGGGGCTTGTTAAATGGTTATATTTATGATTGTTGTCAACATGGCATGTTCAGTGTTAGCTAGCTAGCTGTATACCCATAACTAATACACGGCTGGATACCTAGCTCTGTGTAATTGACGACAGGTTGGCTAGCCGCTAGCTCGGTAGACTAGGTGTCATTCCCATCTATTTAGTAAGCTACTCAAAGACTTTCAAAGCTCCCAAATGTCTCGTTTTTAATGACATGGATCTTATTAGAATTTGGGGCAGGCATATAATACAAGGCTGGATACCTAGCTCTGTGTTATTGACGACAGGTTAGCTAGCCACTAGCTTGGTAGACTAGGTGTCATTCCCATCTATTTAGTAAGCTACTCAAAGACTTTCAAAGCTCCCAAATGTCTCGTTTTTAATGGCATGTGTCTTATTAGAATTGGGGCAGCAATTTCATTCTACACCTACGATAGTGGTCTGATAATCTGGTTCTGTAAAATACTCAAAATAGCTAACCGAGCTAGCTTAAAACATTAAATGGTCAAATGGTAATGTGTTGTGATCTATTTGTGTCCGATAAGTTCATGGTGTATTATTACATCAATCCATGTCAGCCACGAAATGTATTATCATCCAGGCTTTTTAAATTAATTAAACACTTTCGTGCTGTACGTAGCACGGAGGCCACCATGTTTCTTCTTAGAAAGTTTCCTGTTTACTAGGTAGCCCGGCCCCCCTCGCGATTTGATTGGCCCTGTCATCGGATAACTTTCAGCCTCGCTAAACGACTGGGGTCCGCTAGACTGCCCCCGGGAGCAAATTCAATTTGCGGTCGCTAGGGGCGTCTAGATTTCTAGGCTAGGGGACTGCTGGTGACGTGAGCAAAGTCCCATGTATGTGCAAATTCCCGGAATTCCCTGCTTGTAAAGTACGCAGCATTGTCAGTCATCAGTTCCTGAGGTGCACCGTGTGTGGCAAAGTGCCGTTTCAGCCTGGCGATGATGGTTGGTGTTGGGGAGATGATCTATTTCATACCAGCCAGAGTACGAGCCGACAAGTACTGTACCAGATGTTATTTCCCCTCCCACTCGAAGACGTCAGCTGCTGTGAGGGCCGTGTAGCTTCAGAGGCTTTCTTTTCTGGTGAGGTCGCAGTGCGATGCATGGAGTGCATTTGGAGAGCTCACGATCGATATCCTGGTTGATTGTGGGCCAAAACATGGTCTCTCTGGCCCTGAGTTTTGTTGCTTCGAGGCCAGGGTGCAGCTGCTTGAGGTAGTAGTGTTGCAGTGAGTGAGGAATGATGAATCGCTGGCCACGAAGCAACAGGCCGTTGTCCGTCGTGAGCTCGTCTCTCATGCTGTAGAATGGTCTGATATCGTGGGGCAGTTTTCTTGACGAGTCAGGCCAGCCTGCATTGACGATCTTGGCTAGCCGGCGGCATGTGGGGTCTGCCAGTGTTTCGTGCCGCAGCTCTTCCAGTCTTCTCGATGAGAGGACCTCCACCGTCATGACGTCATAATCCTCAGTGCTGTTGGTGTGGTCAACAGTAGGCAGATGTGCACGTGAGAGAGTGTCCGCAACATACAGTTCTTTGCCCTTTTTGTACGTGACATGGAGGTTGTAGCGCTGCAGCTTCAGCATCACTCTCTGGAGGCGGGCAGATGCAGAGTGGAGGGGTTTCCGCAGTATGGTGATGAGTGGCTGATGATCGGTTTCCAATGTCACAGGGCGGCCATAGATGTAGTCATGGAATTTTTGACAGGCGTAGACGACAGCCAGGAGCTCCTTCTCTATCTGTGCGTAGCGGCTCTCCGTCTCTGTGAGGGCTCTGGAGGCAAATGCTACGGGCTTGCTGTTTTGTAGGCAGACAGCGCCCAGCCCATGCTGAGAGGCATCAGCAGACAGCACCACTGGCTGATGTACATCGAAGTACTGAAGGACCGGGGGGCTGGTGAGGAGGCCCTTGAGCTTGTTGAATGCTGCTGTGTGATGCTCCTGCCAGACCCAGTCCACGTCCTGCAGGAGGAGCTGACGCAGGGGTGCTGTGACTTCGCTGTAACCTGGGATGAACTTTGACAGGTAGTTGGTCATGCCGAGGAACCTCTGTACCCCATGCTTGTCCTCCGGAGGGGGCATCAGGCGAACCGCAGCAGTTTTGGCAGGATCTGGCTTGATCCCCTGGTCGGTGAGTAAGTGCCCCACATATGAGACTGCAGACACCCTGAAGCGGCATTTTTCCGGATTCAGCTTGAGATTGACGGCACGCACCCTGTCCATGACCTGGCGTAGACGCGCGTCATGCTCCTCTGCCGTCCGGCCCCAGACGAGGATGTCGTCAACGACGATTGCACATGGCTGTCCTTCAAAAAGTTGTTCCATGCACCTCTGGAACACCTCACTCCCCGTCGATATGCCGTAGGGCATTCGGAGGAAGGCATACCGGCCCACTGGTGTCATGAATGTGGTCAGTTTGGATGAGTCGCTGCTGAGTGGCACCTGCCAGAATCCGCATTTTGCGTCTAGGATGCTGAACACTTTGGCACCTGGCATGTCGGCTATCACTTGTTCAACGGTTTTCATTGGATGGTGGGGTCTGAGGAGTGCTTTGTTGAGATGAACCGGATCAATGCCGAATACTGCCATCCTTCTTGCGGGCAGCCATCATCGCAGATACCCATTCCGTGGGTTCGTGGACTGGTTTGATGATTCCCAGCTTGGTCATTCTGTCGAGCTCCTGGATGATCTTGTCTCTCATGGCCAGTGGTACCCGCCTAGGGGCACATATCGTGAGGTGCACCGTGTCGCCCAGACGCATGTTGTACACGTCTGGCAGCTTGCCTACAGCGCTGTTGTCGAACCGGTCTCTGTATTCTGTGAGTTCCGGTGCCCCCTGTTGTAGTGCATGCATGTTCGGTCCCAGTTTCACAAAGCCTAGTTTCACACTATCAGTGAGACCAAGCAGGGGTTTCACATCACTGTCAACGACATGAAAGTCTAATGTCCCGCATGTAAGATGCACAGTCGCTATGCCCATTGTACTTATTACCTGCCCTCCATGGGCTACAAGGTTGACTACTTGACTGTGGTGGATGTGTGCACTGGGGTCAGTGTGGTCAAGAGTGGCCCTGGAAACCAAACTGCACCGAGCTCCCGTGTCAATCTTTACCTTTAGCTGTTTCCCAGGGATGGAGGATGACAGCATGGTGAATATCTCGCCCTTTTCTGTAGCCGTTTCCACACTTTCACAGTAGAAGGATTGAGTTGAGTCCTGCGTGCTCTCTGTGCCCATTTCACTTATTCTGTGTGTGTATCCTCTGTGTGGGGTATGGGGTGGTCTGCTCGGCTGCTGTCCATGCTGTGCGCCTGGTTTGCGCTCTCCGCCCGATCTGCAGCATTTGGAGAAGTGGTTCCATTTCCCACACGAGTTGCAGCGTTTATTGAAGGCTGGGCAGCTATTGCGATTGGGTGGGTGCTGTCCACCACAGTTTGAGCATGAATTTAGTTGCACTGCACACACGTCTTCTTCCTTTTTTATTTCTTTCATGCCAGTTTCCCTCTTCAACTCCTTGTTGCCCCTTTCAGACTGCTCGTGTAGCACACACATTTCGATGGCAATATCCATGTGTCATACTTATTCAGCGCATCTGGACCTGCAAGGTTGAGAAGTGTGTACGCTTTCACTTTTTTGCTAGCTAGCGTTAGCCCTGCGATGCTGTAGACTCGCCATTCCCGCTTGAACTTTTCCCAGTTGTCTGCGATGTTCTCATCAAAGACGAGCGGATCAATCCGTCGAAGTTTGGACATACTGAGCAGAGGCTGACTTCTGACACCATGTAGAAGTGACGAGGAATCCACGTAGTAAAGTACACAGAATGAGGTTTATTCACACGAACTTGTACGTACAACTGACTTAGTGAGTTGTGAACTCTATAATAACTGACAAATTACCCAGCGGTTCCCTGCAGGAATACGTCATGTTGCCAGGACAACAATCATATACATTCTACAGCCGGCAGTGGGAGACAAAGGGGACAGTTGTTCTGCCCTTTGTCCCCCCCTGTCATGCTTCCCTGAATGTACAGTAGGTGTGTTTGGATTGAAACTTTGGCTATTCTGTGTCAGCCCATAATATATTCATCACATACTGATACTCTGAGTGATACTACACACACACACACACAGACCCACGCACACACACCCACGACACACACACACACACACACACACACACACACACACACGCACGCACACACACCCACGCACACACACCCACGCATGTCCTACTGGCCTACTGGATACACGAACTGAACACAGTAGAACCCTATGGTTATAATGAATTACAGGACCTCAGTGTATTCTTGTAACATGCATGCACTGCTGAATGGCACATTGTAAATGTTTTAACCCTTGTGTTGTGTTCAAAAGCTGCATACACCTGTGGTGTTCGGGTCATTTTTGACCCGTGATAGCAAAACTCAGCCATAAAATACCTAAAAACACTAGTTCTCATCAAATATTGTTTTTCATCTCATAGCTAACTTGGTATGTATTCATATCCATGGAAAAACTAATTTATTTATTCATCTTTTTGACTTTACAGGTCTTTTATCTTACATTATGCAAAATCATTTTTGATGACAAATACTATCAAAACCTGTACTAATTCACTATTAATACTTCCTAAAGTGATACAATTAGTGATTATGTTGTCCATGTATTACAGCTGATATGAGAGTACAACAACCCCCAAATTTCTTTTATTAGTTTTTCTCTAATATTAGAAAATATCATCAATAGTGACATTTGTGGTGTTCGGGTCCAAACCAACCCAAAGAGATTTATAGCAGGATAAAGACCAAATGTCAACTAAATTAGTTTTTCAGTGCATAAAATGAATGTTGAATGGCATTTTTCAATAGTTATATGATTCTAGTGTGGAAAATATACAAAATAACAATTCTGTCAGATTCACAGCTATTCCGCCAACCTAATGCAAAGATATAGGAAATTAACACCTCAATGAACATGAAGAAAGTCACACTATTCATCTGAATCCACTATGCTAAGAACCTGGACCATTATCTTATTGCCAAATCAACTCTATGAAAAGTGTAAGACCATCTCTACATGTTTGGGTGCTATTATGGATTTTTGATACGTTTTTTGGACAAAATAATGTGCAAAAACTCATTTTGCAAAAATATGTGCCAAAATTCTCATAAAATAATGCAGAAATGGATTCCCTGACTATGAAAACATATGAGGAGACACCAAAAATACATCTGTACTCCTTTCACAACAGGAGATATGACACATTGTAGGGTATGGGACTGTCCGGCGGCCATCTTGGATTTGTTATATGAAAAAGCTGTGGGAAAAAATTAAGGCAAGAAATATATTTTCCTCACCATGAATCACCAAACTGAGGACAAAGGCCAACCAACAGCTTTTCAGAAATGCCATGCAACAACCAAAAATCTATGCCGGGTCAATTTTGACCCGAACACCACAGATGTAACTTTTTTTTTTTTAGACCTTTAAAATTTAATAAAATGATAAAATGATAAAAAACTGTTGAAATGATTGTGACTGAGGATTAGATGAAGCCTCATTCCGGGACAATAAAGGAAAGTGTGTTTTTTTTACACTTAAACTTGAAAACGGGTCAAAAATGACCCGAACACAACAGAAGGGTTAAATGGATTGGCCTATGCCAAATTAAGATTGTCACTGGGACTATTGTTGACTAATGAACCTGCTTCAGGAGTCGCATATGTCATGTAAATATGGATATGAGATTCAAGAGATTCAAGGAGTTTATAGTCATTGTCAATGAAGTCAACAAAATTGTGGCAGGGGATGACAAAGGGATAAGTTGAGTTGGGGATGCCTGCGTGCTTGCGATGTATGAAGTTCCGAATGTCGGTCACTAGGGGGAGACAGATGCTATCAAATTGTGAGAAGCCTGCTGTCTATGCAAGCAAATGTTTGCACTGCTGCTCCTCCAGCCGGTAAATTCCCCAAGTAAGACTGACTGAAAGAGACTACGTGTGTGTGTCAGAGAAAGAGATACAGGTGTGAGAGTGTGTCTTAAGACGAGAGAGAAAGAGATACAGGTGTGAGAGTGTGTCTTAAGACGAGAGAGAGAGAGAGAGAGAGAGAGAGAGAGAGAGAGAGAGAGAGAGAGAGAGAGAGAGAGAGAGAGAGAAAGAAAGAGAGAGAGAGAGAGGGAGAATAGTTCATGGAAGAGAGTGTGTGAGATGTTGGTGGCTTTGAGATGCTTTGCAGCACATATACTGTAGTAAAGGAAATTGAGGAATAAATGGAGGAATCATTAGTTTATTGTAATTTTTGTATTATTAGTAATCAATAACTTACAGTATCCCAACCTTTGTTGAAATGATGTAGGCCTACATGTGAATATCAGAACCAGGGATTCTTGGGAGATGGGACAAAACAAGTTTTGAAAACCTGATTTTGAAAATGCAGAATATGTTGTTGATGGTTATATATTCATGTAGATAAAGATGTGTAGTTTTCAGGCATGTAAAAATACAGGCTCCAGGTAAAAAGGCATTTTTAACAAATTAACATGTTTACCTTCACACCTAGATTTTCATCAACTCCGTCAGACACAAGAAAAGTGCATAATTAAATTATTATAATAGTCCAACAAGAATCTTTAACTCTGATTTGAATTGTAATGATACTTAGTTACCTTGATGTACAATAATGTGTAATGTATATATTTAAATTTTAATGTTAAATTTTAATGTTATTAACACAGAGAGTTCGAAAAATTGGCATTTTCAGACTTAATCTTTTATTTTGCAACCATGAGGAAAACACCTAAAGTGGTTAAAATACATGGTGGTATAGATCTAATGACCCTATATTGCCTAAACAAAAAAAAAATGATTAAAGAATTAGCTTTTCCCCCAAAATGAGTGGGCATACTGGTCTGATTTTTGGAGCCTATTTAGAGCAAAATGTTTTTTCACAGTTTATTTTGTAGTTTTGTTATATTCTTAGGATTCTCTTTTTTAAAAGTTTATTTGTTTAGTTTTAACTTTTTTATATCGAAAAAGTATGTAGTTATATGCATTATATGCACATTAGTATACATATAATATCCTAAAATAACTTTTCCTCCTGTTTCTACATTTGAAAAGAATATCATATTAGCATATTGAGCAGTTTTTGGTGAATTTGTCAACTCCATAAGATTTTGCATGTCAACTCCATAAGAAAATCTTATGGAGTTGACTCTTACGGAGTTGACAAATAAACCTACTTTTCATAATAACACATGATTTTCTAACAGAAATAATCTGGTACATCAGCAGTCACTTAAGGACTTGCCAATAAAGTTATTCTAAGCTTTTATTATACAAAATACTGAAATAACCCTTATTTTTATGCACTATGGTGTTGACACATTATGGTTGTGACATAGGTGGTCTTCCTAAAGATGCATTGATAAAATCAAATATTAAATGTGACCTTAACAGAACAGTGTCTCCATGTATACCAAACAGGAAGTAGTACCAGGCTCCTTAGAGTGTGAGCTGACCACAATAATGGTAGGTTTTTCTGTATTTTAAAAAAATCTTATGGTGTTGACTAAAAGTCCGGACACATGTTCAATTATCAAATATAGTTTAAAAAGTATATAAAAAGGTTTATGAAACATTGTACATACACTGTAAAAAAATATAAGCCTTCCCAACGTAAAATTTTTCAGTGACCCGTTTCCTATAAAATTTCTAATTGGCCCAATTTGTTGCGACAACCATTTTTTTTACGTTGAGCTTATTACCCATTCATTTAGTAAAATGTTGGGTCAATTAAAATATTGTCCGATGGTCAATGAAATATTGTATGTTGGCCAAACATGCCTTGTTGGGCTAAAAAGTACCTTTCCTCATTTCAAAGAAATAACCATGATCTGAAAGCATATTTCCTTCATTAAAGGTACATTTATTGAAAAAAAATCATGTGAAATCAATACAAGTTAGTATACCGTAATGCGGCCGCCATTCCTAACAGTGAGGTATTGAACTTTGGAATTTGACATACACACAGAGAGAGAGAGAGAGAGCCAGAGAGAGAGAGCGAGAGAGCGAGAATGTGTGCCAGTGTTATACACTCATGAAAACACACATAGATGCACACAAACAGAAATAACAATGTTAATACACGCAGGCACGCACGCACCGGCATAACAGTCAGGACCACTTTTAAACATTCGATAACAAAAAAAGTGGTTATTTATGAGAGAGAGAGAGAGAGAGAATGTGAAGAGTTCAGATGCAAAACCCCCTAAGTGCCTTTTCAGAAAATAATCTTAATTATTTTTTATTTAATACAAACCTATCAAAATTGCATGTTGTTAAATTTTGTTTATGTAATATAACTATTTATATGTATCATCAAGTACATGAATGTAAACCAAACCAACAACGGGGTTCTCTAAAAATATAGAAGTGCAGGTCTTCAGAAATGGAGTTAGGGGGTTTTGCATCTGAACTCATCATGTGTGCCAGTGTTATACACTCATGAAAAACACACATAGATGCACACACAGAAATAGCAATGTTATTACACGCAGGCACGCACACAACGGCATAACAGTCAGGACCACTTTTAAACATTCGATAACAAAAAAAGTGGTTATTTATGAGAGAGAGAGAGAGAGAGAAACATCTTTGAAACATCTCACCAAGACGGACAAAAAAAAGTCTATAATGCGGCCGCCATTCCCAACAGTGAGGTATTGAACTTTAGAATTTGACATAGAGAGAGAGAAGAAGAGAGAGAGAGAGAGAGAGAGAGAGAGAGAGAGAGAGAGAGAGAGAGAGAGAGAGAGAGAGAGAGAGAGAAGAGAGAGAGGGGGGAGAGAGACAGAGAGAGAGAGAGAGAGAGAGAGAGAGAGAGAGAGAGAGAGAGAGAGAGAGAGAGAGAGAGAGAGAGAGAGAGAGAAAATGTGTGCCAGTGTTATACACTCATGAAAACACACACAGATGAACACAAACAGAAATGGCAATGTTAATACACGCAGGCAAGCACGCACCGGCATAACAGTCAGGACCACTTTTAAACATTTGATAACAAAAAAAGTGGTTATTTATGAGAGAGAGAGAGAGAGAGAGAGAGAGAGAGAGAGAGAGAGAGAGAGAGAGAGAGAGAGAGAGAGAGAGAGAGAGATCGCCAAGCAACACCGATTATAAAATTACACCAGTAACTTCAATTTTAAGGAGCGAATCTTTGCGGTGCACTGTGTGCCGAGGTTAAGGAAGATTTTTTGGGCTGCCTCAAAAGTGTACCTCAACTCTTTTGGGTACTCCATATTGAGGGCATAGAACAGCCCAAACAGCATGATGAATGCCGTTGTCAAGTCTTTTAGTCCCTCCATAACGACTTCTCCCTCCAGCACCACAGCTGCATCGGTGATTGTGGGACTTTGTCCAGTGGTGAATTCCACGATTCCCACCTGTGGGAATGTGGTGGGTGGGCCGCCAGTTTTCTGTGAAGCACAGTAAATGGCATAACATGACACATTAAGCCTGACTCAATCATCATTTCATGTTAAATCATAACACAGTAGACCAGGATGACCAAAGGTGTAGGTTTAACTTAGAAAATGGTGGGGACATTGCCATGGCAAATTGTCTGGGTATGCCGTTCTACATTATATTTGTGAAAAAATGGTGGTGACAAGCTAGGTTTATCTCAAAAGTGGTATGGACATGTCCCCACCGTCCACACCTAAATTACGCCCATGAGGATGACGCTTATCCAAAGCAACTTCATCGTTTTCCTTATGTACAACGGATTGATTGGCACTTGCTCAAGGACACTGCAACCATGAATTATGGAATTTTAACCAGCCATTTTCTGATCACACCACAATAAAGCAATATCAATAAAATTACCTCAAGTGTCTTTGAAAGAGAGGCCTGCTCCTTCAGATACAGGGGAAGACCACGGAGAACAGTGGACCGTCTGTGTGTAGTCAGGTCTGTGGTCTGCAAAAATGACAGGTCATCAATTAACGCATCAAATCATCTGCAATTGATATGAGCTTATATATCTACTCTACTGTACAACAGCCTAACCAACTCCTTTCACCAGAGCCTCAAATCATTTTAGCAAATGCATGACCTGAACCAGAAGGTCAAGTGCATCAAACTGGGACTATGCAGTGTAGCTAAAGCTCAATGAAAAGGGACAATTGGGGAAAAAAATTGGACCACACAATTTGGACGATGAAGACAGGTGGGTTAAGAGGAGAGTGATGAAAGCCACTCATGGCCATTTAAAAACAGTCAATTTTGAGCAGCGAAGGGCTGTGCCACAAGTTGTCTACCATTTAAGCTGATTTGAGCAGTTACTGACAAAGTCCCATGGTATCGTAACACCTTGGACTATGAAAAAAACAACTCTGTCAATTCAAACCTTGATGTGACCCTTATCACAAGAAACAATGGTTGGGATCTTCCTGATTAAATAAAGGTCACATAAAAAAAGAAAAATAAGCTAGTACAAACCACACATTTTGGCAGATTTGTGGGAATATCTTTTCATGGGACAACATTAAAGAAATGTCACCTTTACACAATGAAAGGTATCCAGTGTACAACTGGTGTAGTGGCTTCAATTTATCACTCAATCAAAATGTTAATACAAGACCATACATGTCAAATGTATCCACAAAATTGATAAGATACACCTTATGTTGAAATCCCATAGAGAGAATTGTGATCTGCTTCCGTATGTAGTCACAGTATACGTTGACATGCATGTTTCTTTTGATGAAATTAAGGCCCCAGTGTTGACTGTATTCATGCAGCCCCAAACCACGTCAGATAGCAGCATTTTTGACTTAAGGCCATGGTAGCTTTTCTTTGTACTACTCAGTTACCACCACATAAGCTCAGCACCATCTTAAGTATCTTGTTCTTATTGGAGACAGACAGACAATGCATATGTATTGATGGAAACATGTTGTGAGGTCTAATGATGTCAAGATGAACACATTTGTCAAGAATCTGTAGTGGCAAACCAATGAAAAGTAGAAAGAAAAGTGTCCCATGCTTACAGTCAAAGCTCAAAGGTAGTGGGACTGTATGAATGCTGTCATTATTGGGAAGCTAAATTTCACCATCAGAAACATGGATGTCAATATGTATTTTGAGTAATGAAGCAGCTCATGATCCTTTCTATGAGGATTGTAACATGGGGTTAGTTCTAATTTTTGTGAAGAGACATTAATGGCTGTGTCTTGAATCATTTTGAGTAAGAAAAATATTAAACTTGTTGTACACTGGACACCTCATTGCTTAAAAGTGAAATTTCTTTAATGCTGTCCCATGAAATAAAAGTCTTACAAACATGCAGACATGTGAGGGGTGTATTAACTTCTGTATCTTCACACCACTATTTCACAGCAGATGTGCTTTTGCTCTCAAGCAATCACTTGTGTGTATACAAATATGCACACACGATAGCAGGAACGAGTCAGCTGTGACATTGTGTAAAGATATTGATGTGTAAACACTGAGACAGCATTTGTCTACAACAATATTATTAACCTGTCCCTATGTACATGTAAGCAACATACAGGTACTGGCCATATAATTGGAATATCATGAAAGTTTTATTTCCATAATTCCATCAATAATGTTAAACTCCAGACTTTGAACTATTCCAAGCATTAATTAGTTTGTTTATTTATGTATTTATTTATTACATATTTTGGCCTTCCACTTTGAAAAAAAAAACAGGAATTGAGGAATTCACATTAGAACATTGTAATAAAATCACAAAAAGAAAGACATTCGGGTCACATCAAATGAGTGAAATACTTTCTACAGAACAGGTCAATGTTCAATACTTGATTAGGAATGTCTGTCTTAATCACTGCCATGATGTGTTTAACATTGAAGTCAATGGCAGAGGCATTGCATGGGCATTATGGAAGCCCAGGTATCCTTGATGCTTTGCTGTCAGCTGTTTTTGTTTGATCTGGTGACCCACACTATTCTCTTCAAGATACCCATGCCACAATTGTGTGCCAAGTCACCAGTTTAAGTCTAACACACCAGAACTGAAACCCCATTGAGGTTTTATTTCTGGCAAGTTAGAATTTAACTGGTTACTTGGCACCAAATTGTGGCATGGAAATCTACGGAGTATATTGAAGAGAATAGTGTGGGTCACCAGATCAAGCAAAAACAGCTGACAGCAAAGCATCAAGGATACCTGGGCTTCCATAATGCCCATGCAATGCCTCTGCCATTGACTTCAATGTAAAACACATCATGGCAGTTATTAAGACAAAGACCGTCCTAACCAAGTATTGAACATTGGCATGTTATGTAGAAAGAACCACATTTAAACTGATTTGATGTGACCTGAATTTCCTTATTTTTTTCAGAAGCAAATTGTGATTTTATTACAATATTCTAATAATGCAAATGCCTCAATACATGTTTTTTGGAGATGGAGGGCAAAAATATGTAAAAATAAATAAATAAACAAATGAACGAATAGTTAAAAATGTGGGCAATGCATCAACAAGCCATGAAAGTTAAACAACACTATTGATGGAATTGGAAATGGAAAGAAAGAAATATTTTCATGATATTCTAATTATATAGCCAGTACCTGTACAAGAGAAAAAAACGCATGATTAACATACCTGGGCATCCAGTGTCTCCAGAAGCATGTTCAAGTCATTCCACTTTCCTTGGCTTGCTTTGGCTCTGTACAGTCTCAGGAACCCCTGGGTATGGCTGTCCAGCGCTGTTAGGAAGGTTGCCTTTAGGTCCACGCGGTTGATGCGGAAAAATTCAGCGCAAACCTTAAGATGGGAAAAGAAGATTCAGAACCAAAGATGTTAGAGCAACGTAAACATTCAACACAAACCTGTATAGGAAAAAAGATTCAGTAAAAAGGAAATTGTTAATGTCTAATGATCACAACAGAAAATACATACCTCCTGCTCGAAAAACAGTCCTGGCCATCTCCCCTTGATCGATTTCACCAGCGGCTGATCCTGGACAATTTCCTTTCTTCTTAAGGAAAACGTGGTCTCCATCTTCTCTTTCAAAACAGTGAAGCTCACATTCTTCCTTTTCACCTCTTCCTCCATCCATGCTCTTTCCCTCTCCAACTCCTCTTCATTAGAACCAACTGCATGGTCAGGCAGAAAGTTCAGCTCTGATCTCTTGGGTCTCTTCAGGGAGCCTTGTCTTGAACCAGTATTGACGGCCATCTCACGGCATCCAGCATTACGGAGCTTCTGGCGGTAATTTGCAATTTTGGATCTTAGGCTCACTTTCCAAGCTTCGCAGCCCGTTTCAGAAGTTGGGTGTGCAAGGCAGGGGTACTTTTGCACCAGAGCAGATGCCACTTTTCCAACTTGGGTTTCATCTGGATAAGCTTTGAAGGAGTACATCACTTCAGCCAATTTCTCCAAGATGTTTATTTTCATGTCCCTGGGAACGACCAGAGTTTTTCCCTTTTCAAAGTCCTCATTCGCCTTTCTTAGCCGCAACTCAACATCATATGAAAAGGAAGGCAGTGGAAACACACTTGGCCACTGCTCTAATCGGACTGATGACGACGACGACTGGGTGGCCCCCGTGCTTGGAGAGAGAGGAGAACCATCGAAGCGGGCTGATGACGACTGGGTGGCACTTGTGCTTGGAGAGAGAAGAGAACCATCGAAGCGGGCTGATGGTGACTGGGTGGCACTTGTGCTTGGAGAGAGAAGAGAACCATCGAAGCGGGCTGATGGTGACTGGGTGGCACTTGTGCTTGGAGAGAGAAGAGAACCATCGAAGCGGGCTGATGACGACTGGGTGGCCGCCATGCTTGGAGAGAGAGGAAAACCATCGAAGCGGGCTGATGTCGACTGGGTGGCACTTGTGCTTGGAGAGAGAAGAGAACTATGGAAGGGGGCTGATGACTGGATGGCGCTTGTGCTTGGAGAGAGAAGAGAACCATCGAAGAGGGGTGCTGATGACGATGACTGGGTGGCACCGGGGTAGGGCACTGAAGTTGCCGCCTCGTCCACCACTTGGACCTCCCAGAAGATCTTCAATGTTACTCCCTCGTTGGGGAGCTCCGAAATGTCATATAATGTGCACAGTTCATTGTTGAAATCGGGGTCCTGATATTGTATTATGAAGTCGCCCATTAGCTGCAGTCTTTCGCTAAGGGTCGCTGCCAGTTCCTGAACTGAAGTTGGCCTGGGTATTGTTAATTTCCTGATTTGGCCCGGTGAGAGGAAAACCCGAATCAACATTGAATCCTGGGAAAAAAAGAAAAGAAAATCCATTTTAGTTACATAGGAAGATTATTTTTGCATACATTTTCAGACAGGTCTGTAAAATATGGCCCCAATGTAATAGATGCACCATCTATATTATTTACACTATATACAACATTTACAAAATGTACAACATTTACGGCACAAAAAGGTCCAAGAACATCATGTTCATTGTTAAGACTGAGCTCCTACTTTCAATCAAAGTAAAAACCTCTTGGCAGACACCATCATCTTTCCAAATACATTGTATGTGGCCAGCGGGTAGAAATCAACAAGCTCGTGTGGGCCAACAATGGATACTTTGCCGTGATTACTTCCAACAACTTCATATGCTCGAAAATGTTCATAGTACCAGGAAGACAGATGCTCCACAAAGAAAGAAACCTCTGTGCCAACAACCAGAATGCTGTGAATTCGACCAAAATCTGGAGAGCCACCACTGAGTCCAACTGGTAGAATCATTCCTTTACTGTACAAAGTCCCAAACAATGTTGCATTTGTTGCCAGGGACAATGACCTCATGTGTGGATAACGATTTTCAACAGCTGTCCGCAGCCGCGGTTCAACAGCAGACAGTTCGACCACTTTCAATTTTTCAACACACATTGGTGCTTTGAAGAACTGGTGAGAGTCTAAAGCATAAGCAATCATGGATTGATGTTTACTTGCCAGCGTTTTCAAGGGATTCTTGAAATTGCGGGTGTGGTGCACAACCCCCTTGAAGTAGCTGTGTTTCGCTTCAAACCTCATCGTCCACAGATCAACCAAAGGCCCATAACACCGGATAAGGTGGGGATAATGTTCAAGGTAGTGATGTTTAGGCAGGAGCTTCTCATTGGGAAAAACTTCATTGAACAACTGCCGATGATCAGAAATTTTACTCTCTAGGTAATACAGAGACTCCTCTGATAGCTTTGGACTTACAACCAATTCCACAATGTCTTTCAACTCCATTAAAAGTTGCCATGCCTTCTCATCCTCTGGCACCAAACCACCTACCATCAGAGGAAGCAGTCTAATTAAAGCCCAATTCTCATGCCCATTTCCTCCTATTGTTTTTCTCCGTTGAAAGCTCTGGGGAATGTTTTGAGGGCGATTCACTTTATCTGTAAAGCCATATGGAAATGACTGGATAATGCCATTGAGCTGATTAAAGGTGAAGTATTTGGCACCAATCAGTTTCTGTAGACACAGAGCCAATTCCCTGGGTACCACCCCTTCAAACAAATCATGCAAAACATCTGGAGGAAAACCAGTAATGACATGAAAAGAGGACAGCTGTTTTTGAAGGGCACATTCAGCTTTAACACCACACACATTTGTGACACCTGACTCACTGCACTTCAAGTCAGCAATGCATTGGTCATGCTGCTGAGGAGTTCGCAGTGGAAACAACCCCTGCGATACTGCTGTAGTCTGAATGTCCTGCAGAGATGCTACGCAAAACCTACAGAATTTGTCAACACAGAAACTCTCCTGAAAGCCCGCAAGGCCATGTGCCCCAAGATTATCAGCAGACACTACAAGCACAGTTCCCTTCACATTCCCACCAATGGCCTCCACATTCAATCCTTCACTCTCAAGGATCTGCAAGTCACGGAGAAGTGGCTCTAAAAAACGTTCAAATCCGTAGAGTTTCACCTCAGAGCTTTTCCCGAGCAGTGCCAATTGGATGGAATGGAGACTAGATCTGTACTTTGACTCCCAATTCAAAATGACAAAATACACTCCTGTAATTTTGTGTTTTTTTCTTGAAGTCCCAATTGGGTTCACTATCTCGTACTCATCAAGGTAAAACCCAAGCGAAAGTGTGAGATTGTGGCCAGTCACAAGCTTGTTGCGTTTGTAGTACTCACCATCAAAAGGTGACGCATAGAGCCCTGGGGTGCCCTCCTTCACCGGAAAGGTCTTGGTGATGACGTCTGGCCGCTCCAACAATGCTGTCAGGGTCTTCAAAACAGGAACATAAACAAAGGTGTGATTTTGCACCCTACTGAATACATATTCCACAGGTTCAATAATCTGAAAGTTCTCCCGAAAGTAGATGTTTCGCTTATGAGTAGTTGAAAGGGGGCCTTTGTCAGTGGTTGCAGTCAGAAACGTGTTTGTTTTTTTTAATGACTCAGCAATGTCAGCAACAATAGACTCATTCACATTGCAATTGTGCTTCAGCAGGATATTCTTAATAGCAGACAGTGCATTTGAGTTTGTCAGTGACAGAATGTCATTTACACCATCAATAATCTGCTGAGAGGCACTTTGAGACACATGCATTTGCGTTTGCATACACAAAAGCAATGAAGCAAGTTTGTGTTCAAGTACTGTTTCACATTCCTCAAGATCCTCTGAAATATGATCTGACTGAACGTCATCATTTTGGTCTGACAGACTTTGTGAGGAGGAGGTTGTGTCAAACTCGTTGTCTGTACTGCCTACTGTACACACAGATGTGCAAAGATCTTTCAACGAGTGATGTCTGTGTTTATTTGATTTGTGAGTTCTGAAAGTTGTGTTGTTGGTGGTACTGAAATCACAGTTAGAAAATGGACAGTTAACTCGCTGATTGTTTTGTAAATGTCTTCCTAAATGTTGCAAGAAATTAGGAAGAGAACAAATATCAGTGAATTCACACAACTCACAGCGGACACTGGCATTGTCTGCGCATGCAGAGGCAGAGCTGTTTTTTTTAGCATGTACTCTCCATAAATGTGTTTTCAACGCTCCTGTGGTTTTAAAACTACATGCACAGTCAAGATGAATACAGGGGAATAAACCCTTACCCGCCTGCCAATGATGAAGTCGATAATGCCTCAACAGCACCTCTTGCTGGGAATGGGTGAATTTACAATGTCGGCACTGCATACCTGCATTATAAAAACAAAAAGAATGAATCACTTATGTATATGTCACGATACAACTAACAAAAAACAATGCAAGCGAAATACAGTACCCAATCGTTTAAAACTAGGGATCAATTTGACTACAAAGTTGAGCAGCATAGCATGCCCTAGTTCATCTCCACGTGCTAGCAGAATTCACATGCTGTGGTTAAAAAAGACGCCCCTCTAAAAATAGCGCGTTTAAACATCACAATGTTTTAAAATAGGAATAAAATACTTAATACTTGTAACTAGATGTCTCGTACGAAAACTGGCCCAATAGTATTGCATTGAATGGATGGGCTAGACAGCAGCAAAGCACACTTGACCGGGAAAAGAGCTAATTAGGCAGCAACCAACCACAGACGGCAGCTAAAAAGCCACCATAAAATTTCAGAAAAAATAAACGGAGAAATGCTACTTCTAAACACACAATATACACATGAAATGTAAACTAAGGAGACAATCGCAAAGATTTGAAACTCCCATCACTCCTTGAGCTTAGAATGAGTAGGTCTGTCCTAGAACTAATTCATCTCCACGCTCTGAATGCTAGCTCGAATTCACCTGCTAAACTGAACCCCCCTAAAGAGCAGAAGGTTTAAACACCACGATGTTTTAAATTTGCAATTTAACATGTGTCGCATGAAAACTGACCCGGTAATGTGTTGAACTAGAATCTAGATTGATGCGTAATCACACGTTAACATGACACACAGCAGCGAAGTAAGCAAGCTTGTTTGTTTCGTCAGGGTGAGCAAGCTAGAACTAAGCCAGCAACCAGCCACAGACGGCAGCTAACCAAACCATTCAATCGGCAATACTAAACTACGACAAGCTCCGTTTTAACTTTCACAATGCAGGTCTACATGAGATGAGAACAAATCACACAAATCAAACAGACATCAGCATTTGGGACAGGAAGACGGGCGATACAGATATTTGAAACGCTTTTTACTTCTTGAGCTTAGCAATTACTCTAGTTCATTCACACATGCTAGCTCGAATTCACCTGCTAAACTGAGCCCCCCTAAAGAGCAGTGAGTTTCAAACAACGAACAAAATGCATCGATTGCATAGAAAGAAACAACATTGCAACATACGCAGTCATTGGTGTCGAGGTTGAGACAGGTGATGATGATGACCGATGCTATTTGAATCTCGAGTCCTGAACAGGCGTCTCTTCTTGCTTGTCTTGTCGTCTAATACTCGCCGCGCAGTGCCAGCCCGTGGGAAAATCCCGAAAGTCCAACTTTGACAGTGACGTCATCTTTTTCGGCCAACATGACATTTTGTGTTCTATGGGTACAGTATGTGGTTCAATGTTACAGTTTCCCTGGACAGAAATGTTTATGTTCGCCTGATGAAGATTTTGTGGAATATTCTTAAAAACTATGCAATCATTGCCCAAACACATTTTCCCCGTTTGACTCAACCATTATGTTGAGAAAGCATATATTTATTCATTTTTACAATTTTTTGCTTCAGTCCCTTATTACAGTGTACATGTATTGATTAATTATCCAAATACTTGATGACAGAAGCTATGATGTTTGTTATATTTCATTTTAACCAATTATTATGGTATTGTCAAATTCTAAATCTTGCTTTCGGACATGGGGTTTTGAAGGTACTGATGACACACTGCAACGTGTAAAATAAAAACAATAAAACTATATAAATATGAAATCATATTTTAGTGTACAAAACTTCTTCTTCTATCATTCCAGCTAATTTTGTTGCAATTTTTAATTACATTTTAAGCACAAACATGAGTTTTATCTCCCGGACATGTTTTGTCCCATCTCTCAAGAATCCCTGAGAACATATCATTTCACAATTCAAATAAATAACAAGACAAAGTGGATTACTTGCAAAAGCTAGTCTTCTGTTCAAAACCCTTAATTTATCTGCCAAAAATAACTTCCGGTGTTAATGAATGTGCCAATGCCATTAGAATGCCAAGCCCTTATGCCAGTGTGTGCTGTAGAAAGGTATTAGCCTTCACTACACATGCTGCTTTGCACGATCGTTAGCCTATTATCTGACAGACAGCATGGATTATATCCCTCAGCAAGGGTTCCAGATTTTGGGCTCCAATCAGAGAGCAGGGTAGCCTGGTTCTCACCGAAGGTGCGTGTGTGTACACAAACTACCGTAGCACTGCCGATAACATGCTCTCCTCAAGTCAGAAAATAAATGGTGCATTTATTGCAACTCATCACAAACAAATTCCTCCAAAAACATTTTTTGTTCATCTCTAAAGACTCAATATAGTCTATAAGCTGTCCTGTGACTCATCAATGCGATTCCGTTGATATTTAAGCAATAAATGCTCCATTTATTTTCTACTCTAGAAATAATGGCAGCGCTACCAGATGGTGTGTAGCTCCGCTCCTCCAGGGGGCTCCGGAGCTACACACACGCAACGTTGGTGAGAACCAGGCTAAGAGCAGGGAGGGGTGGAAAGGCAATGACTGCAATGTGTTTGAATAGATGGTTTGTACAATGGACACAATTAGCTATGGGCTTCCATTAGCTAGGCCTATGCCAAACGAAACATTCAAAATGCCAAATAAATGCCCATGGGCAACTGTCAACCACACCTTAACCCCTTAAGACACGGCTTTATACATTTGTTGTTACCAATATTGTAATGACCAAGTTGTGGTGCATTACTAAAAAGCCTGTATTGTGTCATAGTATTTTAGTGCTATGGTAGTTACATTTCAATGACTATTACAGCGTGCCACTGAAGGTACGGCGCGCATTAAGGGGCTACCCTACAAAAAATTGCAGCCTCCAGACTATCTAACTTGTGAGATCGTCTGGTGTTTACCAGGCAAGGCGGTCACTTTTCTTATGATTCAGAACACAGAACAGACTGATTACAAGAAACTGGACAAGATTCTGCAGTTACTACCATGTCTTCTTCACTGATTATGCCACTACAATCCAGTTAAACAAAATTTCTTGACTTTTATGTCTTTCTTTTTGATATAGTATAGTAGAGAGACAGAGAGAGGGAAGGATTGCAAAATGACCCGGACCAGCAAAAAACCCAGGTCGTCAGAGTAGCAGTCCAGAGCCCAGCTGTTTTGAGCCATGGCTGGGCCAAAAGTGGATTGAAAACAAAAAACTCGGTTAGCGTTTGTATATAAAAGGGAAAAACATCAATGGCATTCCCCCTACTGCGCACAGGCTTATCACATTTCTGTCAGCTCTTGACAGCATCTTTATTATTAAACAAAGCAGAGAGTAAAAACTTAAGAAATTATATTTTTCTATATATTTTTAGTATTGGAATTAATACGTTGTCCCAGACTGTTTTGAAATAATGTGATTATCAGCAGGACATGTTTACAGTTATTCCCAATTACATTTTGTTTTATTTGCAAATATTTATTTATATTGAACATTGCGCAGCCAAATATGACTGGTGATTCAAAATGGCAGACATGAAGAAGATCCATTTATTCATGTATGAAAAGTGTACATTCCAAGTGATACTGAATACTTGGAAATTAGTGTTGACATGCCTGAAAAAGTGTGAATGGAGAAGCATACATTCTGGAAATAAGATACTCAACAGTACATGCCTAACTGGCCTGATGTAGCTGGCCTTCAAAAGCCGTGGCACTGAGTCTCTCTCTCTCTCTCTGCCAGTCCCTGCCTGTGAGAAACACAACCCACAGACTCTGAGACCATCTTTTTTTTTCAGGTTGTAACATTGCCTTGAACCCATTTCAGACTAAGGCACCTGTCTACTGATGAATGCCTAAGCCATTTTTAGGGAAAGGTGGCCTCTGCCTATTACAGCCTACATGTCTCAGAATCTGAAGCACATAAAAACATGAAATAAGTTGTATTTAAAAGCTAGGAGGCTCCTCACTTTGCATTGGGATGTGTTCATTCAGCTACCCACATTTTTAATACAAAACTCAAACCTCAAGAGCCCGAATGCAGGGTATACTGTATGTAGGCGACAAAAGTCAAACAACGTATCAGCATCAAGCTAAAATGGGTTAAGAGTTTCTTAACGGGGCACTTTAATACTAAGGGGGCATTCTTATGATGAGGTCAAGGGTGTGTTGGGAGGCTTGTGATGGGGTATAGCGGGTGCTTGTTCGAAAAAGGTTTAGAAACACTACTTTAAAGGAACAGTCCACCATATTTCAGGAAATAGCTTATCTGTAAATAAGTCTTGGTAAAATATGAGAATACATAGGATTTTTTTTTCTCTATGTGTTTCCAATGTCTAGATTTGATTTTAAAAGTAACCTATAGCCACACTTAGCATAGCAATGGATGTCTATGGTACCAAATGAAACATTATCAAATGTACTTAATGGCCTTTAAAATTAATGTATTGAAATAAATGAATTTAAATTAATTAATGTAATTAAATATTAAATAATTTAATAAAATCTTGGTTTGATGCTAAGGGTACCATTTACATCCAGTGATTGTGCTAAGCTATGCTAGTAATGTTAATCTATGTAGGCCTAAGCGCTGAGTGCTAATGTGCAGGAAGTACTGGGGAGAAAATGATATGTATGCATGCATGTGTTATACAGTATAAATATAAATATGTCACCATCAAAAAGGATGAACTTTTCCTTTAATGTTTGCCAAACATTTGTGTGTCTGTCTCCCCCATTGTTTTCACAGATATGAGCTACAGTATGTGGCTATATCCATTCAATTTTCTCCCGCTGTACGACTGATATAAAGAAGACGTTGACAGCTTCTCCCTTGCTGTGTTCCGCGTTGCTGTCTTCTATGGCACCCGAACATGCACAGATCATTCCAATTGCAAAGAACAGAATCTGTGAATTCACAAACGACAGTGGCAAGTGTTAGTAACATAAGCATTACTACAGTAGGAATGAAGATAAAGGGTGTAAAATCAAAACTGGAACGTGATAGTGCTTCCAATCTTCATGTAGCCTCTTGTAACCTATTCTACCTATAAACGCTCATCAAAAAGATGCATTTAAAATATCATGGGGTGTATCGAACAATAGATCAAAAATTGTAATGCGAACCACATCGTTAGTTGAGTGTATCGTTACATCCCTATTGACTTCCATGGCTTTGTACTCAACACATAGTGCCCAACTTCCTGTTGTTTTTTAATATATGTAGCCCCTTAATACTCGCCGTACCTCCTGCGGCACACCGTAATAGACATTGAAAGTTAACTACTATAGTACTACAATACTATGACAGTGCACGGGGCCTTTATACATTACGACTTGGTCATTGCCATTCTAGTAATAGCTAATTTATAATGCCATGTCTTAAGGGGATATTAGGGCTTTTTGCCTTTAGTTTTTTGACAGGACAGTGGAGGACAGACTGGAAATGAGTGGGGAGAGAGAGACAAGAAGTATCGTCAAATGACCCAGGCCGGAATTGAACCCGCATCGTCGTTGCAGTAACCCAGTGGCCACGGCAGTGTTGCCAGATGTATGATAATTATCGTATTTGTACCATAATTTCATCCATTTTGTCCTCTGTCCTCTTGATACAACAATTTGGGTCTTGTATGATAATCCCCCCCCCCCCCCCCCCCCCCCCCCCCCCCCCCCAAAAAAAAACGGTAATTTTGAGGTTTTGGTACGATAATTCAGCATTTCTATCTGGCAGCACTTCCCCACTTCCTGTTGTGAACATACAGTACAGTACCTCCACTATACCAACTGCCATGGCCGCCGCTCCAAACTGCAGGGCATGCTTGCCGATGACCTCCCCTATCTCCACAGAGCAGCCTGGTACATGCTGGAGGGGGAAACAGGTAGTTTAATACAGGTAGCTTGACAGCAAATGTCATAACCTTTGCGCAGAGCCTATGTTATAAACTTCATGTTACCAAACTTGTAATGGCTATATCTTAATCTGGTATTTAAAGCACTGTCCCATTTTTGTACTTACAGTTGAAGCTGCTTCTTCATACGAACAGTGAGTGTGGCTGCAGCACCATGAGGGGTATTCATCATTGTCAACCACCATGGGGGAGCCAGTGAAGTCAGTGAAGTTAGTGTAGCCACAGCAGCTGTACTGCAACAGAAAGATAGACAGAGTGAGCGCACATAGCCTACAGTGCACGCACATACAAGTGTGTGTGTGTGTGTGTGTGTGTGTGTGTGTCTGTGTTTGTGTCTGTGTCTGTGTGTGCACTTGTATATGTACGTTAGACCTTTATGTTAAATGTAAATGTATTTTTTATGTGTGAATATGTAAATGTAACACTTTGAGGCAACTGTATAGTTGTGATATTGTGTATGAATACATTTTGATTGATCGATTGATTGATTGATTTATTGATTGGTTATTGGTTGATTGAGTGTATGTGTTTGTGGCTGTGTCCTTAAATCCTCCATGGTGGTATTGTGCAATAAAAATAGGCCTACATTTTGATTGATTGATTGATTGATTGATTGATTGATTGATTGATTGATTGATTGATTGATTGATTCATTCATTCATTCATTCATTCATTCATTCATTCATTAATTCATTCATTCATCGATCAATTGAGTGTATGTGTGCATGGCTGTGTCCTTACGTCCTCCATGGTGGTGTCCCAGAAAAGCGTAAGCGCCTCGTTTCCCCGACCACCGTACGTCTGCCGGATACTCCAGGCCACGCCTCCACTGATGTCCTGTATTTGTGTATGTACCTGCAACAGCAACACATAACCAAAGGTCAACTGTCAATGGAAAAAATACATGGAGGTGGGGGTCTGATGGTCAAAAATTCAGCATTTCTTGGATGTAATTTTAATGTCCGGTATCCCGTTTCATCTCAATACGGAACCTGTGATTTTATCTCTAAATACAGCACAATTACATATTTCAAGGTACGGTTGGCAACCCTACAGCTATCTAACTTGTCTGCCGTTTACATGGGGCATTTAATTCTCAATTAACTCAATTTAATTCCGAATAAAACATAATTCTGCTTTGACAGCATCATGTAAACAATTCGGTATTAAGGTTATTCGGAATTAAACTTCATTCTGAATGATGTGGGTGGTTTATTCCTCTTTTAATTCTGAATAACTTTGTTCCCCTACCATATTACTAAACCATATAAATAAACTTCAAATTTGCTTGTAGGTAATTAATGATGTAGTCAGAATGTCTGTTATAATTAGCAATGTAATCGTGGACTTACCTGAAAGAAGTTGAACAAAATCAACAGGGTGGGTCCAATAAATTTGGCAAATGTGAGGAGAAAATAGAACTGTGGAGAGATAAAGAGAATGAGATACTGATGAACTGAGAGGTACAGTAGATGGGGAAAAACTAAAGCTAGTAGAGAGGTAAGCTGTCAGCAGTGTGAAAATCAGCCAAAGTCACTATTGGTTCGCTGAAAAGTCGCTAGATGACGTCATGACGTTACGTATGACATCACAGCGTCACGCACGGCGCGCTGATCTACAGAAAACGTGCCCACATGCCTTCATCCACAGTAGAGATCGGCGGTGCTAGCTATTTTTTTGGAGATCAGAGCTAATCTCCAGCCCTGCTTAACCGTGGGAAACTCTGACGGCGCAGAGTCACAATTATGTTGAAAAACAATGATTTTGCACTGAAAATGTGCGTTTTAAAAAGTCGCCAGATGCACCAAAAACTCGCTAAAGGCACTGGATGAGGTTTTTAGTTACCAGGGACGTCAAAAAGTCACTAAATCTGACAACAAAGTCGCTAATTTGGCAACACTGGCTGGCAGGTACACACAGGGACAGACATTGATAACTATGAAAAACAGAAAAAGACTCTTGGGCCCCTGGGCATGAGCCTAGTAGGCCCGTGGAGTAAACCTTACATGACGCCTCTGATTTAAAATAATTTACTAATAATCAAAATAAAGTTTGTGTGTTTGTGTTCCTGTTGACTATTTATTTGAATCTAACTGTTCATTTGGTCAGAGTTGGGCCCGGACATTTGTGAACATTTCAAGTGGGCCCCATACCATTCAGATATTTTGAGAACATACTTTTTCAAGCTATATAAAATGCATTTTTGCAATACAAAGTAATGGAATGTCCAATACAAAAATATAAAATTCCCAACATTCTCCAAAATGGATGTACACCGTTTTGCAATAAAAGTCTTCAAATGCAAACTCGTTTTTGTACCAGGAATAAAAACCTAGTCTTCTTGCAGTTGATGATGCAGCCACAAATGAAGAGCGTATTGCAGCCCAGGATGGTGAGGATATATCCTGAGAAGGCCATTGGGAAATGAGTCATGACCTCACCGGCCTCCAGGAAGCCCAGGTGGGAAAGCATCTGTATGATCATGGCTATGCCAGTCACCTGTGGAGCACAGAGAGGTAAAGAATACGCTGCTGCTTATTGCCAAATTTGATCTTTTCATGAACATTTACTGGTAATAAATCAATGTTTACTAGTAGAGGTGCTCCGATCACCATTTTTTGGGTCCGATCACCGATACCGATCACCAAAAATCTTTATCTGCCGATTACCGATCATTGCCGATCACAAAAATGATTTCCTATTTTTTTAATAGCCTATTAATTATCCTTATTGAATACCATTTCTGCCCATAAACCAATCAATCTTAATTTGCACATGTCTATTATTAGGCTATTATTATTATTATTATTATTATTATTATTATTATTATTATTATTATTATCTTTCAGACTAGTGTTGGTAATACAGTCTACAGTATTAATCAATGTATAAGTTATTGCATAGAATAACTAAACTATTTAAGATTGAATTGAAACTGAAACATTACATCAAATAGTCTTCCACATACGAGAAAAAAACAACCTGTCGCTTTAAATGAGCAGCCTCGTGAGGAGAGCCCCTCCCCTCTCTGTCACCGTCCACAGTTGCAGTGCTCCACTACCGTTCTGAATCTCTCTCTCAAGTTTTAACCACATCTGTCGCCGTTTGGTGTTTCAGCGACTATCAAACTAATCGACTGACTGCCAATTACAACTTTGAAAACAATAATTGACATGTTTGTGCTGACAACGTGAAGTTGTTGGGTGCTGACCAAGGCAACTACACAGGTTATAACGTAACATGGCTCACTGGCGAGTACTCAATCGCAAATTACATTGTCACTCAGGTAAACGGCGCATGGATCGGAAAATCAGATCATTGTTGATGCAGATATGGTTATGAATGGTGGAAATGAAGGGGGGAATGGCGAAAAGTTATAGACAAGCAAAGATGCCTTCTTTTGGTGCAGTTGCAGCTGTGCAGAGCCAGCGCCTACATGCAGCGGCAGGTGTAAAGGCAAATGGTTGCGTGAGGAATTTAATATCTCGATCGTTTTTTTGATCGGCATGTTTTTCCGATCACCGATCAGGCTATTTTTGGCCATTATCGGCCGGTCATGATCGGCAGCCGAGCAATCGGAGCACCTCTATTTACTAGTATGACCACAGTAAGTACAGTAAGTTTTGCAGCTAAAAATATGTATTTCTGGAAATTCAAAATGGTGGATATGGAGAAGATCCACATTTTCATGTAAAGTGCAATTTTCCCAAATGTAATGAATACTTAGAATTAGATGGTGGTGGTAAACCGATAACATTTGTGAATGGGCAGCATGAATTCTGTAAATGAACTACAACAAATATTACACAGTGCACCACTGAGAATCATTCATCATTAAAGAGTCAGACAACTGGCTATAACAGGTGGTGTGTTCCAATACTCGTACTGTCCGCCCTTTCCGCACTGTGTTTGGGTACGCAGGGTGTTCCATTTCTAATCGCGACGGTAAAGTGTACTGTAAATTACCCAGATAACGCCCTCAAAACGGCCATTTTTCGAAGTGTGGAGTTACTGTACACTTTTCGCACTCAATGGCCGCCATGATTGTGATGTAGTTGAGTGTCAGATCTGTCAAACGGTTGAATCTCTGTGATAACAGCATAGTTTTGATTCCAAAGACAATCGCCATGTGTATTAGAGGCAGGGGTAACTTTAAAAAGTGTCAGCATAACGAACAGTGCCTTCCGTGTTGAATTGCATATTGGCGGTTGGTAAACTCGGATGACACGCGACCAACCGTCATTTCCGTTAAGTGTATCAGACAGAACGGGAATCGGAATGTACGCCTACTCGCCTTGTGAATGGCGGAGGGTGGAAAGGGTACTTCACTGCACTCAAACAAGGTACACAGTACAGAGGGTGAATAATGGAACACACCAAGGATAGAGCAAGCCCCTTCCTATTTGCATGTTTTGACATTGTTGTGCTGTGTACTGTATGTGTGTCAGTCGGGCTGCTGACAGCTTTATATGGGCCCGGGACAAAATCATCTGAAAGGGCCTCAAACTCAATACATGCAAAGTAGTGAGGACCAAATTCTGGGCCCCCTCTCTCCCTGGGCCCGGCCTGTCGGCTTACTCTGTGTCAGTATTAGTGTGGTACTTACCATGATGCCAAGGTGAAGGGCCAGTATGACCAAGAGAGTCCACCCAAGAACGGTCACCATGGCTGCTTTGGTATAGTGGTTGACTGAGAAGACACACACGTACACACATACACATACACATACACATACACATACACATACACACACACGCGCGCACACACACACACACACACACACACACACACACACACACACACACACACAGATCATAATGAGTCACACATAAACACACAGCTACATTATGCAGTATATTTACATGGAATAGGTCCAAACGAGTATACACACATTGTAGAGTATTTAGCGTGCGCGCACGCACACACACACACACACACACACACACACACACACACACACACACACACACACACACACACACACACACACACACACACACCTGTATCAAACAGACGGCTGTAAAGTTCACCTTCTCAATTCCATCGTATCTCTTAACTTATCTCTTAACTCTTAACTTGCCTACACATCTGGGGAGAAATGCAATCTAACGGCCTAACACACAGACATCTGGGGAGAAATGCAGTCTAACTGCCTAACACACACACACACACACACACACACACACACACACGAGATAAAATGGAGGTGAAAAGGAAGTGAATTTTACAGCACTCTGTTGTAGACCGCTGTGTGTGTGTGTGTGTGTGGGCGTGTGTGGGCGTGTGTGGGCATGTGTGTGTGCACAATATTTTCGTCCTCTTTCAAGCTTCACTATTTGGGTGATGCACAGTTTTGCACCAGACCAGTGGTGTACTCCACTTTTTTGTGGTGGGTATACTGTATATTTGAGCATTTTTTGAAGTGGGTATACTGTACATATTTGTGCTATTCTAAATAATGGATCAATCAATATTAAGTATACTGAAATGCCAGATATTTTGAAGTGGGTATACTGCGTATACCTGCGTTCTACGTAGACTACACCACTGCACCAGACATAGCCTACTAGGCTATTTGCAGTTACATCCCAAAAGGTCACCCTGGAGGGGTTTTGTTTTTGCAAAAAGATAATTGAATTCTTGTAATGCATGTGGACAATCAAATTCTAATGCATGTGGGAAAATGTGGAGAGTTGAGACGCAAAACCCTCTAAGTGCATTTGTGAATAGTTTACAAAAACAGGCTTTATTTCTGTGAATTACCCTGAAAAAATCGTGATTACGTGGCAAAAATGCCTTTAATTTCACCAATTTTTATAATGGTTTTACGTAGGTTTTGTACCTGAACTCTTTGTGACGGTTGAACTTTTTGGACCCAATTCTAAAACGTATTTTTGGGACAGAAACAACACAGCCCATCATCACACTTTCAGTTATGGTAGTGGCACTAGTTCAAAATATGAGTCAGCGTTTCATAAAATCTTTCAACATGACAATGACCCTAAGTACACCTACATCTAAAGCAAAACACAGAGTGGCAGAAGATTTTGGGTTTGGAAAGGCCTAGCTTGAATAGACATCAAGATCATCGAACATCTGTGGGGTGAACTGAAGAGGGCTGTGCACAGGAGATGCTCTTGCAAATGATCCTATCAAATTTTGTGGCAGTTTTGCAAAACAGAGTGAGCAAATAAGATGTGCCACACTAATAGACTCAAAAACACTGATACATGCTGGCGAGACGAGCAAAGAAAAGAGAGGCAAAATTCAGTGGTCCATTCTGACAGCTCTACTTATTTTGTTGATTTGATTGGCCACTGCAGGCGAAATACGCTCATCACTTGCATAATATTAAACTTGGTTGAATCTTTTTGCTTCGCTTCGCTCCTGTTGGCTTGCCTTCGCCTCCCTCATAGGAATGAATGGCAAAGTTCACTTCGCTTGGCCAAATTTGTTCTGTGTCTCTGGCGTTAGGGTTGTATTAAAATACAAAGATGCTGCAATATTGAATAAGTGTAAGTGTATACAGTGTGTATAGGCCTACTTAAATTTTTGGGGTGATATTTTTCCCTTTAAAGTTTTTAATTCATTTTTCAAGTGCACGGTACAAGCTGTACTGTACATTACAGGTGGAAAACATTGTGAATATATTTGTAGGCTGTTATATTTGCATGTATTATATTTGTTTATACTTTTTTATATCATGTAAACCTGGCATTTGAACAGCATTGTTTAGACTGTAGACTGTGTAGACACTAGACAGGGGTATGTAGACACGCTAGCTATAAAGTTATAGTCTTTGTGTAGACTCATCCATCTACTGGTCTGAGTTCAAATTATTTGAATAATAATTAATATTGAGGAAATGACATTCTGAAAACATACCTGTTTAAAACAACCCAGATGATGTTGAAATGTCTTTTCTTGTTGTTGCTGGTGTATGTGTGGTTCAGTTTCTTGGAGGTGTGTTTGGTCCAGTGGAAGTCTTGCCAGGTGTTTTAGTGAGTGAGAATGATGAGAAGTGCACACATGGGACTCTTTTTACATCAGCCCAACTCCCGGTGCGTGTCTGTTGAGGGGTTTTATATGCCATGCAGGACATGCCAAATATGGTGTGTGTGTGTGTGTGTGTGTGTGTGTGTGTGTGTGTGTGTGTGTGTGTGTGTGTCTGTGTCTGTGTCTGTGTCTGTGTGTGTGGGTAGGTGGGTGGGTGTGTGTGTGTGTGCAAAACCATGTAGATAAGTGTGGATGACAGTGAGGGCATTAATGACCATTTATCGGCATGGTTGTTATCTTTAATAGCATGCCATGGGTCAGCATGCTAATCACCAGGATGTGCACAGGTGAATTTGTATGTGCATAGTCATCTGAAACTGCTCTTTTAAGAATCATATCTGATGTTTTCAGTAGTGATAGTAAGTGGAAGTTTCAATTAAAGTAATACACATCATCATCTTTCCACCCCTCCCCACTTGGATTGGCTCTCAACCTCTGGAGACAGTACCTGTCTTTCAGATTGGAACGATCACGCAAAGCAGCAAGGGATTTCCCTGGCTATCTGAGCCACATTTTTCATCTGGCTCTACTGTCCAAAGACATTAAAAAAGGGATCCCCCCACCCTTTAAGACAATCACCCAGGGCTTGCATCGTGGCACTTCTCTTTTTCTTTCTTTCTTTCTTTCTTTCTTTCTTTCTTTCTTTCTTTCTTTCTTTCTTTCTTTCTTTCTTTCTTTCTTTCTTTCTTTTTACCATGACAGCCTTCATGTTCTTTTCACCATGATAGCCTATGTCTAAGACATATGGATATACGGTTTTCCATTGTGATGTGAGTAAACTACCTGCCAAAATGGCTATTGACACTAGTTAAATTATTATTAGTCACAAGTTTCAGTTGGCAGGTGCCAATGTCCAGCCAAACTATAAAAACTGTCATCCAAGCTTTGAAGGATTAAACTTAAATATAAAGTCAACCTTAAGTTAAATTAAACTGTCTTCACAAATACATAACAGGGGAGAATTGTCCACATCTTCAAATAGATGAGAGGAGAACGCTCCAACACTGCATAATTTCTTGTGGTGTGATGTCCGAGGACGATAAATGACTGAGTATTGTAGACTCTCACTACCATTGCTGAGAAGAGGTTCCTGTGAAGACTGGACACTATAGACCCCCTTCGACTGGACACTAGACCCCACACTGTTGTTCACTGTTGCGCACTTATTGTTTTAACACACGCTACCCAATAGCCTATCAGAATATTCCACCTTGTGTGTGTGGGGGGGTGTGGGTGTGGGTGGGTGGGTGTATGTGCGTGTGTAGCCATCTTGGTAACTTGAGGACAGTAAGAATATAGTTGCCATAGTTCATCATTATCACACCAGTGTTATCATGACGATGAAATATGGCGTGCTGTGTGTGTGTGTGTGCGTGTGCGTGTGTGTGTGTGTGTGTGTGTGTGTGTGTGTGTGTGTGTGTGTGTGTGTGTGTGTGTGTGTGTGTGTGTGTGTGTGTTTGTGTGTTTGTGTGTGTCCCCTCATGTGTGAACACCTCTCTCCCTCTCTCCCTCTATGTCTGCACTCAGACCGCCTATCATAGCAAGGGATAAAGATGATTATGTCTGTACTTAGGACAACAGATTTTATGGGGGTTGGGAAAAGACAGCAGTGCAATAAAATAACATTACAAGCTTCTTTTAACAGAGTAGTCAGGGTCATTTTTCCAAAAAGTTGACACCTGAAGGCAAATCATGTTAATTTTCGGCATACAACTGATTTAGGGGTATTCAAGGGTGCTGAATCCAAATCTGCCGTATGCCGGACGCAAAAATGTACCGAAATGCCTCAAACGGGCAAAATCCAATATGGCCGCCGCCACCGTGTTAAAATCCTGCAATCACTTTTCTTTTGGACTAAATAAGGTATGAATTTGAAAATAGCACTTATTTTTATGTTTTCAGACATGGGGAAAGCCATTATGTCATCAGATTTAAGCTCAGATTGGAAGAAAATGCTTATGTCATTGGCTGGCAGCCATTTTAAAAGCAGAGAGCCTCATATTGTCAGCGATTTTTAACATTTTTACTAATCTTTCAAGATTCACAGAAAAAATGCTCTTTGTCTCTGTGAACACAAATACTACAGAAAACTACACTGAACTGTCTACTTTCACCTGAAAAAAGAAGTTTGTGTCTACCTTTTTCCATTCTTTAGTTATGGGCAGTAGAACATGGGATGACACCACAAAAAAACACTGATTTTTGACCCCAAAATACTGCACTTCTCTCTGCCCATATTTTTGCTTTAAGGACATATTGTCTTTGATAGTGTTCATGTTTGATGTGCAACATTTTCAGGGGGTTTGATGCCAATATGATGAATAAATGAATATATATTCCCATGGTACGTCAAAATGAAGGAATCCAATATGGCCACCATCACCAGTCTACAGTGTACATTTCTTTGATTACACAAGGTAAACTCTTAAGTACATTATGTAGCATTAGGTTTTCATACAGGGAGAATTAATTTCCATACTCAGATTTAAGATAGATATCAAAGGAAATTATTTCAGTGTAGTCTGAATTCATGATTGCAACAGGAACATAGGGTGACCCCAAAATACTGCACTTGTCTCAACCCACATTTGTGCTTTAAGGACAAAGTGTCTTTGATAGTGTTCATGTTTGATATGCAGCATTTTCAGGGGTTTTGAAGGGTGCTTAATTCAAATATTCAAATATGCTGTGTATTAGGCTCAAAACCTCTTTATATTAATAGGCCTAAATCAAAATGAATTAATCGAATATGGACGCCATCACCAGACAAGGTGGACTCTTAATTATATTGTAGCTATAGGTTGTCATACATGGAGAATTCATCTCCATACTCAGATTAAAGATTAGAATCAAAGGACATGATTTCATAGGTTGAATTCATGTTTACAAGTGACAGTTGACTTTCATGTCAATAAGCTGTTCTTTTGAATGAAAATGTTTTCTCTACTTCCACTTTTATTTTAATGCTTATTATAACATGATGCAATATGTCCACCTCAATCCACCTCTTTCACATAAGTCTGAATGTGCCTAAATATAATATGCACATCTACATTTTGTGCATTAGGAATTCATTGTTTGCCGATTTTATTGCGGTGCTTACATTACATCTTTGAATGGTGGAAAGGTGAAACGTGGATCAAAACAGTTTATGTTATTGTGAGGAATTTACTTGATATATTAACCTCCTCCTCTCCAGTGATTTGGCAGGACACACAATATCATGCACTGCATGGCACTTTGGCTGCAAATGCAACAAAAGCAAAGTATGACGTTTTGCAATGATCAGTCCTATCTAATTCAGATGTCACATGGTTACATAAAATGCCCCACATTATCAAATCTCTATATTGAGTCAGGCCCACATACCCCTTCCTATCCTCCTGCCAGTCACCGAAGTGGGATGGGTGGTATTGAACAGGGCTTTAGTCCCACTGGTCCTGTATCTGCCACTTATACATGGGTTATCATTGTTTATCAACACAATGTTATGAAGAGGGGCAAGACACTGGCAGCCAACCACGTGAGCTATTTTTTTTAAACAGACAGCGGTTTCCAACAATCAGAGGCTGAGTTGTGCGCGGCTAGGTTCGCAGTCAGGTTATAAACAAAATTTAGAACCCATGTATTCTCAAGGCACACAAAGACATCACAACTTGTGCTTGCCTCATCCAACACTGCATCTGCAAGAAGTGGCATTGAGTACATGGAGTCAGCAGTTGCTGCAATTCAGCAACTCAAGGAGGGGTGATTATGAATAGGTTAACTCAAGTAAACAATTTTGGTTAGAGTAGAGGAGGGTGACTGTATGTGCATATATATTTGGTATATATAGGCCTATAAACTGGTATCAGAAGTAGTGTGGAGTCAAGTCTCTTGGTGGAAATACGTAGGATGGTGTGCAAGGTTAATAGAAATGGGCACCCTCCTGTCTTTCTCACAGCACATTAACACAATATTCAAAAAAGGACATTCCAAGTCAGCAAGGACATTCTGATTTTTGATACCTCCTCCTCGTATAACTTAACCCATTGTGTCCTGGAAACACATATAGGTTTTTCAGGATCTTGAGATTTTAGCTGTTTTATTAACTATGTGGGTATGTTAGTGCTGAATGAACACATTACAATGCAAGGGGAGGGTATTGGCTTTTAAATGTAACTCATTTCATGTTTGTATGTGCTTCAGAGGCTGCGACATTGCGGATTTAATATAGGGCACCCTTTCCCAAAAAGGGCGTAGGACAAAATGGCTTAATTAGCAGTCCATTTTTGAGTATTGTGTGCTGTGAGAAAGACAGGGAGGTGCCAATTTCTGTGCCTAGGCACCTTAAAACTACCACTTGCTCTTCTGCCTGCCATTGGCTCTCTCTCTCCAGCTGAGCACCGTTATTGATACACTGCAGATGTACATTCCAGTATATTTTAACTAGGCCAATTCTACAAACAGAAGATAACAGACAGACTCTCTTTTCCTCCTGCTCCCCTGTTCAGCAGGGCTGGATCCCCACATGGCTGCATGCTGAGCCCCCATCTAAAGTCTATCCGTCCATGACTGCAGCATGGCCAGCAAAAGGGAGTGAAGGTGGCAGCCTGGTGTACAGAGACCGAGACAAATTTATCTAGCTCTGAATGAAAAGAAAACCAAAGTGATCATTGCTGCCTTCAGGAGGCACACCTATAGCGAGAATAGACCTAGCCCTCTCTGAACCCCACTGTCACAGAGCTAAAACATTGTCTTGGACATTATCCTGGTTCTGAGTTCTTGGGTCTCTGGAGATGTATCATTGGCACTACAGATGTATCATCAAAGCAAGGACCAAAGACTAAAACCACATTTCACACACATGAACTGTCTGATTACAATCTCTTGTTCCCCTGATCTCCTTCCATCCTCCGGTTGTTGTGAAATAATTGATACAGTGCAATGTGTTGAGCTGAATTCTTGCCGTACTACAGAACAAAGGCCAGCCTTGTAATTAATGGTTATAATTGTCACAGAGTGGCCATCTCAGCTGAAATATGTACATTAAGCAAGACAATGCAATAACTTTGGATGACTGATGTGCAATACCAGCCTGAGTATGTCCTTTGTGTATATATTCACACACACACACACACACACACACACACACACACACACACACACACGGAAACACACACACACACACACACACACACACACACACACACACACACACACACACACAC
>NC_085857.1:54325545-54355545 GCF_034702125.1 Engraulis encrasicolus
TTTCTCCATATCCTGGTTAGATACAAAATCTTTAATCTTAGCTATGTTCCTATGGTGATAAAAAGCTAGTTATGTTTTTGATGTGAGCATTGCTTCCGTGCCTTCACCACCTGACAGGACAGTGGAGAACAGACTGGAAATGGTTGGGAAAGGGAGATGACAAGGACCTGCCACCAGGGCTCTAAATTAACATTACCCAGACGGACAAATGTTCTGGAAATTTCATTTTGGCTGGTAAAAAATGTACATCTACAAGCCATTTTGGCTGGGTGAAAAAAGTAAATTTAATTCCAGCCGCCGGACCCACCTAGCTGTACCCAGACCCGGTCTCCCGTGAGACAGCACAGTGCCTCAGCCGTTTGAACCACGGCCAAGGCCAACAGTGGTCATTGTTGTACTGGCCTTACATCTTCTTGTCTACTTCAGCTCTGCACATGGATGTAAGTCCGAGTCAAGTCATAGAAAGCTGAGCTGAGGATGAGCTGAAACGTCTTCCAAGTGTACACAGAGTTCGGCAGAATGTTAATAAACCTCCTTCTCGAAGTTGTACCTCTATGCCAAACTGCTTGGGTGTTGCAGGTTCGAGGACCGATTGGCAAACTCATCCCATCACATAAGCTCGGTGACAATTTGTATGTTTTACATCAGTTGGCTATCAGAAATATATACAGAGACAAACGCATACCTACATGCATGCACACACATGGTTTAAATGTTGATGAACAATGTAACCTTGTTTGTTATGCCTCAATGAATCCTATGCATTTACATTAGACCCATGCCCAATATCATGCATTTACAGCACATGCTTGTTATATAGTGCTCAGCAATAGAGAGCCTCTGCATGGTACACATAGCTTTTCATTAATATTTATATAGGCTATTTTTTACAATGTTCTCTACTTTCAATGTGTTACTTGCTTTGGTAATACAACTGTCTGATTTGTCATATAGGCCAATATTTCCCTAATGAAGCACTTATTGAATTTGAATTTGAGAGACAGAAAAATGCTATAATAGGTGAATACGAGTTCTATGCTGTCGATCAACATTGACGGAAGCACGTGAGCGAGAACTTGTTGTCACGATGTGGGTGTTATTAAATACAGCGCATTTAAAGTCGGCCACAAATATGAACGAGACGATGAGCTCGCACCGGTTTGATCTACTAACACACCACGTGTGATGAGTGGGGGGACAGGCAGTGAGGAGGAGCTGAAGTGGGGACCTGCGCAAACTTGTGTAGAGGTGTGAGACAAGACCCATATACACACGTGAGTGAGTTGTTGACCAACCAGTTCATGGACGCGTGACCTCGGAGGCAGTCCGCCGACGAGCGCCGACGAGCGTTGAAGGGGATAAGCAACTGCAGAGGTTGCAAGATCTGACTGCAGCCGCATTCATCCCGCGATAGTTTTACACCATGTGACATGTCACCTCGTCAACGCAACGTCGACGAAATTTCGAAGTTTGACAGGAAATCTAACCGTCATGCAGCATTTTCCATCCAGGGTGCATTGCTGTCTAAATGCGCATGCATGCGTTAACACATCTCGATCGCACCTAATGACTGGCTGCAGGCTTGCAGCCGGGTCAGTGGTGACGTCACCTCTGACCTGCCTGCTCCGGGACAGAGTCGACGTCACACGTGATGAAGTGGACGATATGGCAGGTTCGCGTCCCCGAGGGGGAGTTGTGTTAGCCTACTTTGGCAACTGAGATAGCAAGCTTGCACTGCACACAATGTGTTTTTATTATTATTATTATTATTATTATTATCATTCTTTTTTATGTAGGCCTATGCCTACATCGTCTTTCAGAAAAAGAAAAAACATCTGTGTGTAATTTTTAATTGTATGCTAGTTCTGGTCAAAAACTGCACTTGTATGGGGACCTGTGATATAGCCTACAACACATAGCATAGTCGTCTGCATAACATAGTTTGATTAGCCTACATCTGTCAATATGTTGATCAAACACACCTTATGATCAGGCAGCAGGCCTCGGCTATCTTTGACAGACAGCCACGTCATGTGTCGTTAATCTTTTAAATTTAATTGGGCTAACCCAAGGAAATGGATCTGGTCTAGATATTTTCCATACACCACCGGAAACATTATAATGTTAGGAATGTGGCAGAAGTATGATAACACAACTTGTCACCCTCGGGGACGCGAACCTGCCACATCGTCCACTTCATCGCTATCCTAATTAAAAGCAAGACACGGATTTAACACGCTGAGCTACGACGCCGCTTAACATCTATCTGTCGCCTTCCAGATTTCAACCATCACCAGAGGTGCTGGCCTGTTTTAATGTTCCGTAGACCTCCTTGGTTCCACGTGATACTCTGTTAGTTGGCCTTTCGTTTCTTTCCCAGCACACACTACAGTTATAACATTACGCGGTGTATCAATAAACCACGAAAAATGCCATATAACCTCGAACAAAACAAATGTTACAGAGTAGCGTTACAGACAGCCTTTCAGCGAAACAAGCCTTTGGGCGACTACTCCACGAATCGTGTTGCACATGCGCAGAGCGGGGACACACACCACAAAACATAGCATTCGACATTAAGCAACATTATAGGCCTACGTGTTGAAAACATGTCTTCTCAATTTAAAGTCTGAATTTCAAAAGACGAGACCGAGGATCGGATTGTTTAAATGTTAGCTTGATGTCGCGGACTTGTAGGCCCACTATGGCAAGCGGTTTTAACATTTAATAGCCAGAATGGATATGTGTTGCAGATATCTGTAACTCGGTTTCGCCTAGTCAAAATTAGCATTTCAGATATCCGCAACGACATTCCTCCTATCCGTAACTGTCATTTCGGATATCCGTAATGAATTCTGGATAGGGCAAATGACGTCACGTTTGCCATTCATTTCAATGGGTGATGTAATTTTGGACATCCGCAATTCTATTTTGGATATCCACAACATAGATTGCAGATATCTGCAACTGAATTGCAGATATCTTTAATTGCAATTCGAGATATCTACAATTGAATTTCGACTAGGCGAAATGTCAGTTCAAGATATCTTCAAATCCTTCTAATTCAAGATATCTATATCTTCCTTTTTGGATATCCTTAATTGAGTTTTGACTAGGCGAAATTCAATTGCAGATATCTGTAACTGGAGTTACGACTAGTCAAAATGACGTTTTAGATATCTCATACTGGAGTTATGGATAGGCGAAATGTAATTGTAGATATCCACTATCCAATTATAGATATCTGGACATCATTTTTGATTAGATATATCTCAAATTGGAGATGTCTGTAATGTTCATTCTGTCTAGTAGAAATGTAATTACAGATATCTAGAATAACAGTTTTGACTAGGCGAAATGACGTTACAGATATCTGTATGCAAATGACCCATGCACGCACAAACCCCCTCCCCTTCCCCACCCCTCACATTAGGCGGGAGCACACAAACACACACACACACACCGCCATTTTAGTGATTAGTTGCACCTGTGAAATGGACAACGAGCGTCAAGAAACCGTTTTCAATCGTCTTTTCAACATAGCTACTCGTGCAAGAGCAGAGTTGGCAAGCTCCAGTGCAGATCATGCCTAAAGTTACTTCAACGCGACGACCGACTGTTTCATCGAGTACAGGGTGAGTTCTGTTTTAAATTGGTACAAGTGTATGCTGTGAGTCCAACGGTTAACTTTGAACCCGTTCAAAAAGCTCGGTATCACCATTCATACACCATCAATTGAGAGTGCAGGCAGCTTGTGGTTGTTGTCTATAACCGGGAAAGGCCGTAGGATGCAATTTGGCAACAGTTTTACTTGAACTTGGCACACATTAGCAGCTACCACAGACATTTAGCACATTAGCTATGAGGGTGATTCTTTACTCTGCATAAAGGTGTTTGTTTTGTGCTGCTTAAATATGCACTTGTTGTTGAATTGCTGTTCCTGTCTCCTTTTTTGATCATTTCTTGGGTTGTAGTTACGTCAGAATTCCCCATCACGGGAGCGCGCGAATTGGTGGACAACCTGGGCTTGGAGCCATTGTTGAAACCCATTCAAAACTTCATTTTTTCGATCTCGATCTGACACAGAATATTTTTAATTAGACCTAAAGACACACCATTGTTTAAAAGCTGAGAACCTCAGCTTTCCATAACTGAAAGCGGTATTTTCCTAGCATCTACCAATCCGAAGGTAGCCTACTTTATGTGCGGAATTACTTTTCTAAAGATAGCGTTTTGTTTCCTTGGAAACGGACGCGGTTTATGTGTTACGCATATGCTATTTGACTCGGTTTTGCACTATTATGGATGAATTTCTAATCTTGACATGTTAATGGACAATCTATGCGAATTTCATAATGTGTTTTTATGTGATATGGGAGTAAATGTGTTTACATCCCGTCTGGGATTTGTTAAACTAGCTGGCCCGCTAGTTAGCTAGCAAGTGCTAGGTCTCTACACTACATCATGTCAAAAGTGGAAAGATTTGCCGACACTCAAGGCTGTGGATAAAATGAACTGGTTCCAGTGTTTCCCACAGAAATTTCGGAAACTATGGGGGCAGCCGGGATTTTTTTTTCCGGGGGGGGGGGGGTGTCTTTTCACGTGGGCCTTTGGGGGGGGTGGGGGGTGGGGGGGGAGGTTGTATTTACGCAGCGTAAATGCAAAACGGCAAAACAATGAGTACAGTATGACATTGGCGCATGGAGAAACTATAGGCCTACATTTCAGCCATTTATATTTTGAGAAATAAGGCTACATAAGATTTTACCCATGACATGTATAATAGTAGTACATAAAAAAATAAAAATGCAGTACAGTGAATCATTTGTGTTTACAACACAGTTTCATTCGTCCCTCATGCAGGGGTCTATGTAATGAAAAAAATAATAAAACAAAATAGGAGCAAAGGTAAGAATTTAAGAGCACTGTGAAATTGTTAACGCATAGACAAAAAGGGTCTAAGAGGGTAGGCTATGCCTTTTCCCCCACACACACATAGGCGTACACATTCAAGCGACTTTGAGAATCATGAAATTATCATTATTATTACACGAGGGGTGCTGGCAGGGCTGGACTGGGATCTGAAAAGGGCCCGGGCAATTTTTGACTCCTGAGGGCCCAGTGCCTCTATCGGTATATCGGTATCGGTATATGATGATATTGTCTCGGCGTATATATACAGACATATAATGTATGTATAATGTATAGGCCTTTATATGGTGGTCATGTTTTTGTTACACAGAAGATATTCTTGCCCACTGGACCTGGGCTGAAAGGAAGAAAAAAAGCTGCTGTGCACCATGTTCCCTTCATACTGCTTCTGAAGTTCTGAGTAGCCTATGTTTGAGGGTAGGAGATAGAGAGAGGAGGACAACTAACTTTATTTTCCTGATTATGAGCCCTGACCAGTGAATCTCAATATAAAAAAGTATCCATACCATTTTTCTAAAGCAAAAACTGAAAATGGGTCCCACAGACCCAAACACATTAAGAGTGGAGTGTCACAATGGGAGTTTCCCAGGTGGGCTTTCAAAGCAATATATAGCAATAATACACCAAATCTAATAATGATAATAAAATCTCGTAAAAATAATAATTGCCTTGGTTGAATGTCAAATTGCTCCAGTTCATACAGTCAGTGAGCCTGCTTACTAAATGGCATGTTAACAACACGCCCCCCTTTACCAACGCGCCCCAAAACCAAAAGTTGTTATCTAGGCATGAACTGTAATGCCGCTTGAGACTCATCAAAAGAGGCTCGGATTGTCAACGTCTGACAAGTGGGGGTTTTTCGGACACTCGCCATTTTTTCACCACAGCAAAACCAAGTCGTATCGCTTAGACTTCCAACATAGCTTACACACTGCAATGCCAACAACAACACAAATAGCTAAAGTGTTCACAACAGGTCATGTGAGCGCGTGTAGCGATTCCCTAACAATGGGAACGGCTGGTCGGCGTCTTACTTATCCATCTAAGAGGCAGATAATACTCAGATGTCTTGATCATGACGTGACATGACATTAGGGGAAAAATACAAAAATGCATTTTGTATAAAATCGTAGTTGCACAAAACTGCGACAAGCAGAATAGTAAAAAAAAAAATAAAAAAAAAAGATATTGTAGGGTTTGGGAAAGGGCGGGGATGTGCCATTGCGACGTAATTAACATGCTATTACAAGACACAGTAGGGTGAACTATGGTAAATTGGGACACTTTTGGTAGATCGCAAAAAAACCCCACTTTAAGTTTAAAATACACCAACATTTAGTAATTGTATGTCTTCATATGGGTCTTGGGTACATTTCCATGTAGGAATTAGTTTTTGAAGTATGATATTTTATAATATATTAACATTTAAAGACAGTGAGACACCAACTTCGTTGTGAGAAAATGCTATGGTAATTTGGGACACCCTTTAATGTAAAATGGGACAGTCTGTTTGATTATCATTATTTTTGCGCAAACTGAAGAATAATATCGTTTTTCTCTTGTTAACAGTAGACTAGGATCTTAACTATTTAAAAAATGATATAACATCCCTGAAACATTTCCATTTCAAGAGAATATTGAAGGAGTATGGCATGTGTGACTGTGGCCATGTCCATTAGCATGTGGGATGCATATTACAATACAGGCCTATGGCGTGCTAATATGTTATGCTAACAGCTAACAGAAGCCCATTCTGTTGCTATGAGAAAACTGTCCCATTTTAGCTTAAAATATTGTCCCAAATTAGCTCACTCCACTATACTTACTAAACGTATGTCTCCTTAATAAAGTAAAGACAAATGTGTAAATGTTTTGATATTGAGTTAAACCTTTAGTAAAACAACATATATTTCAATCATATTTTGTACCATAAAATCACTAATTCAGCCATAATATCCTTATGATCTGATAGCATAATCGACATGTCAGCTAGCTAAACTGACAAGTGTTGGATCCACTGTCACTTCAAACCTTTGCTCATTTCTTTTATGATACTTAACACCAAATAAAATTATTGTTCCTTATACATGACAGTTGCAGTAACAATATTACATCCCATTTTGTGATTGGCTGCTAATATTTAGAAAGAAAACAACCCAAAACCTTATTTGTCCCAATTTGGCTGATGTCCCAAATTACCTTAGTTCACCCTACACATGTCGTCCGTGTGACAGCCGACACATTAAAAGAAATGGCTACAAGAAGTTCATGAAAATAAATCTACATATTTGTTACTGATTTGAGCGAGTGAAGAGGGACGACAACTTTCATGCGGAAAAACGCCGAAGCCAGCTAGATCTAGAGTAGAGGACAGGGCACGACGCATAACTACACAGCACACATCACGGCCTTGTGACAAGACAAATGAAAGATTTCTATGCTGGCATTACACCATTACAAGAGAAGGGCAGGGAAAGGCATCAAAATGAGTACATGTTTGCGAGTGATTTGATGAAGTCAGGATGACAACTTGGTCCCAGGCAAGAGAAACGAAACAAGCAGCGCATAGTTATCACCAGACGGTAGGCCTATGGGTAATAGAGGTAACCAAACTTGGCTACACTGCATTAGCTAGAGGGTGTGCTGGGGTGAAGACTAACCTCAATATCCCAGTCACGTCTCGTCTCCTCATCTTTTCTTCCCCTGCTCGAACCCTCTCCTACACCTACACCACCTCCTCCTCCTCTTCATTATCCAGCACCACCTGTCCGCTCGCGGCCCCAGTGTCCCAACCTATCGAGCCGTCCAGCAGTGGTTCCTCAATCCCCACCTCCGACGGGCCGAACCACAATAGCTCGACCTTATGTTTTTAGTTTTAAACAACTTGTCAGTGATTTTAGCACATTTGCCGCGTCCAATTTAGGGTATGCGTTATCTTTTGCGCTTGTCATGTAGCCACTCGTCTTTCTCAATTTTGCGTCCTATCGTCCACCAGAGTTTTAAGCCAGGTGGTCGTCAACTCCCAGATAGCAGATATTTTGGCTTTGTTTTGGCAGATATCTGCAATTTATGGCTTCCTTTTGGCAAGCCATAAGCTTTTGGCAAAATTTTGGCATGGTTATGGTTGACCTGGGCGCCAGTGAATTGGGGCGTTCCTCTGGAAAGCAAAAAAAACAAAGATTTGGCTAAAATATGGGTTGTTTATGGCTTCCCACAACACATTAAAACGCGCGGACTGTGAATGAATGAGTTATGGCCAGGTTATGGCATGTGTCAGGTTAATCTGAACCTCGGGTGGAGAGCGGGACAGCAACGTTCTACATTGGTGCGCTTACGGCAACCCAAAAGACTGCCAAAATCAACTGTCAAGAGAAACTCCTGCTTGCCTCACTTCAGTTTCCCCAGCGCCAGTGTGTGTCAGACTTCAGTTTATGCAGGTAAGTGCAGTTGAAACGGTTTTATATTAAATACAACCGCCGATGACTTAAGAGATGAGGCATTTTTGTGTTATCGGTTTTCATGTTGATTTCTAGGTCTGTGACCGTCGGTTTCCGTGTTATGCGCTGAAACTTAGATACCCTTTTAACAGGAGCTAAAACACAAACGTCTGTGACACACAACTGTGACATTTAATCTTAGTTGCTACCCTCATACTCAGTAACGGTTGATTAAGTGTTGTTCTGTGGTTGAAATTCACTTTCAATATCAATGCCAAGGGCATTTCAAATCAAAGAACAACAACACTAGCAATCCCAGATAACTGCCCAACGACAGCTAGTAAAAGCCGGGAGCTAGCTAACTCAGGCATGGAGCATCTTCTACCTATCGGTCACAAAGCAGAGCACTATCTAGCAATATCTGTCTGTCACGGAAAGTGTTGGACTCACTGTAATTCTAGCCTACTACTGAAGCAATCGAGTGAATCTGCTTTTTTCTACATTGTCTTTTCAGATGTGCTGCTGCTGAAGGCAGTCCGGTGGAGGAACTTGTTTTTTGACAGGCATACTACAGGTTGGTTCCACAATTTATTAACCTCTCTCTCTGGTCTAATCTTCGTTCGTTGTGAAAGTCCTTGCTTTTAATGTAACTGCTTTTAAGTATACGTCTGTATTGGGTAATGCAATGGTCGGTTTGTGTTTAAGCGCTGGCTATTTAACATGATCAGTTGTTAAGGCAGTGTGTATTGTTCAGCTATCAACAACAGGGGGTAAACCGTATACAGAAATGTGGCCCATGTAGGCCTATGTAATCTTGCTCTAACATTTGTAATACCTCAACACAGAGAGTAGCTTACTAGAGGTGTCAAAGGTAAAAGTAGAAGTGAATTCATGTTGAAATGTAAACAAACGCCTGCCCCCAGACCAGGATCTCGGAAAAGACTGAATAAGGGGGAAAAAACACCTCAGATAGGCCTACTGACAAGTCCAGGGTAGTGGGGAGCATTATTAATTGTCAGAAAGCTTTAACAATGGCACATGATATAACATAGGGACTAGTCTGTTTCACCAGTTATTTTACTGTAAGGCACACCCAATGAGATAGATAGCCTACTGCTTTGTTGTTATTGAAAAACCTAAAAGCTAGGTTAAAAAAAACCTCCAATTTGACCAGTACTCTGATCTTAGAATCAGTGGGCTACTATATACTCAAGTGCAAGTTATATGTTTTGGCAGGGTTTTGTTTGATTGAGTATTGTTTTTTTCCCCTATTTTTTTTATCCCTTTTACTTTTGACAATTCCGTAGATGGTTGTACAATCTACTGTAGCCTACTACTACTCATGTCATTTAAAATGTATAAAATATGAAATAACATCTACATTCTCTTTTCAGATGCTGTGCTGCGAACGGACACTGCAGTCACCTGTGGGAGGGGTCAATCAAATCGGATCTCAAAAACAGGTACCAAATTTTAATAACACCCCTCCCCCCCTCTCCCGTCTATTACTCTATTAATCAAGTGCATTTGTGCCGCCACTTGGCCAGGACACCCTTGTTAAAAGAGATTTTTAATCTCAACGGTTAATAATTTCCTGGTTAAATAAAGGTTAAATAAAAGAAGAAAAAAAAATGTAGTGCCACTGTTTTCAAAGTTACTTTTGCATGTAGTAATTCAAATTTGGTTTATCTTTTTATTCTTTCCTAGATGTCGCGAATCTGATCTGATCTACCTACCTCTATGTGGCAATAGAGTACCTGCTTTTACTGGCCAGGGGACCAAGATGAAAACAAGAGGCCTGTACCCAGACATCCAAGCACCCATCAAGTCACCCAGTCCTCCACCACCTGCCGTGCAGCTATACTCATCCATCAAATCCAGCCACTTGCCCACCCTAACCAGTCACAGCATTTGGAGGCAATAAAGTATAATGAAATGTATTTAATTGTCTTGGTTTTTTTTCTAGATGCATAAATATTCCAGTTTCATTGTTGAAAATCACACATTTATTAAATGTGCGATTTTCAACAATAAAACAGGAATATTTAGTGATCCCAAATGTAGCCATAATGGGGCCAAATGTCACTTATTTGTCTTATAAGTTTCTCTGTATACCGGTACTTACATTATACGTATACAGGGAAACTTATAAGACAAATAAGTGACATTTGGCCCCATTATGGCTACATTTGGGATCAATTATGGGTACATTATGGCAGTATTTAGGGTCATTTATGGCTGTTCTGGGAGAGTTATGGGTACATTATGGCTGAATTATGGGTACATTATGGCAGTATTTAGGCTCATTTATGGCAGTTCTGGGACAGTTATGGGTACTTTATGGCTGCATTTTGGCTGAAGGGTGGGGTCTGGAATTCCTTTTGGGGCCTTTAAGGCTGTACGTGGAAATCCCAAATAGGTTTTGGGTGAACTTTGGTCAATTTATGGCTGGGTTTGGTTGGTTTTGGCATGCCAAATTTGGGCCACTTTTGGCCCGGGGACTCAAACCGAAGCCAGCCAAAAGGCCAAGACACAATTTGGCCCAAAACTCTGCCAAAAACATTTTGCTATCTGGGCTACTATTGAGGTGATGATTAGTTTTGTCAAGTGGAGGTCTATAGGGGCGGGCCTTAGAGAACCGAAGTGTTTCATTGGACTAGCCCAATGTGCATAAGAAGAAGCATCCAATGGGCGAAGGAAATCGTAATTCATAAAAAAAAACGGAAAACGGAAATCGTTAAAAAAAGTAAAAAAATTTTTTTTTTTTTTTTTTTTTACATTTTCGGAAACTATGGCGGCCAAATTTAAACTATGGCGGGCCGCCATAGTTTCCTCAATGTATGGGAAACACTGGGTTCTGTGAATATTTTCAGAATGTTTTGCTTTGACAAATTGCTGATATTAAACATCCACATCCTGGTGTTTCTTTGTTTATGCTTGGGCCATTGAGGCAGATCGAGTCTAATATCTATTACTTACTTGCTATATAAACTAGCTAACTAGCGGACTAGCTAACAAATCCCAGACGGGCGTACTGTTGACACATTTTACTCCCATGTTACATAAAAACGCATTTTGAAACTCGTACAGATTGTCCATTAGAATGTCAAGATTAGAAATGCATCCATAATAATGCAAAACCGAATCAAATTACATACATTTATCGCTTCGTCAGTCTGTCTGGCTCATTGGTCCTGCTTCATCTCCAAGGAAACAAAACGCTAAGGTAACCCCGCGAAAGGTAACCCCGCACATAAAGTAGGCTACCTTCGGATTGGTAGATGCTAGGAAAATACCGCTTTCAGTTATGGAAAGCTGATGTTCTCAGCTTTTAAACAAGTCCCATGGTGTGTCTTTAGGTCTGATTAAAAATATTCTGTGTCAGATCGAAAAAATGAAGTTTTGAATGGGTTTCAATGGCTCCAAGCCCAGGTTGTCCACCAGCAGCGGTAGATCACCACCAGGGGGCAGCACTATGACGTCAGCTGCAACCCAAGATTTTTAAAATTACTGATAGGCTGGTGTCTCATTTACTGTGGCAGAGGTCTGATCATGATGTTGCCCTGCCCACAGAGTTTGACTGAATAATAATGGTACTGTAGCCTAGTGTTGTAGAAGCAGTACAATGTTGATTTGCTTCTGCAGTGCATTCATACTTAACCTGGGATAAAATGACAAGCATGCATTTTTGTTTCATTTTCAAAGTTAGGCGACGAGGACATGATGAGGACAAGCACTGTCAAGTCCTCTTCAGCTCCAATGATTATATCCAGTGCCCAAGGCTCCACGTCTCTATGCACCATTCATCTCAACACTAACCAAATGGTAAGGCTTCACTAAAACAAAATCACATTAATTGACTGATTTCTAACCTGAATGCCTCTTCTTGCCTATGAAAAGCGTCTCAGCAATTTGCATCTCACAGAACTGAGACAGTAACTTGGGAAATCCCATTCTGCTTTGCACAATCATTCCCATCCGAAAGACTGCATGGAGTTTATCCTCAGCGAGGGTACCAGACCACTGTCTCTCTACAATTGGAGAGCTGGGAGACGTGGAAAGGCGATGGATGTTTGTTGGAATAGATACGACTGACACGATTGGCTATGGCTACGTATGCCCAATAAACAGCCATTGCAATCGTAAAACACACACCCCCCTACTGGATTTACAGTAGGCAGGTCTGCAGACCTTTTTTAAGTTGTGATTAGGTCTGGTTATAATCAGACAACCGAGACAGTCATGCCTTCCAGAACTTGCCATATGCACGCCACTCCACCTGCACTGGCTTGTATAACATGATTCTTACATTAACACAGTATTGCGAGTATGATCGCATTTTAACAAAGCAATGACACGTATGGATGAACTCTTAAACTGTTCTCTCTCTATTATATCTCCCCACTCCTGAAATAAGTTGTTGATTTAGTCTACAATTCAGCAGTTTCCAAACTTTATTCCCTGTGCACCCCCTTGTATATTTTAATGTGGTTTGCTCACCCTCGGCCTAAGCGTGTTTGCACTATGGGTTAGCAAATCACCGCACATTATGCAGAGTCATTTTGGAGAATCCTCATTCCCAATAGACCCAATATTTTTCTGCCGTCATTACAATGGAACTTGTTGCATGACAATATAAATTACACTATGAATTGCACTTCCAATGGACCCTTCCAGCATACAATTCACTATACAGTTAAAAAAAAACCTACTACTTATTGTTCATTAATGCTGTTTGAAACACACACATATCCACCATTACTGTACTCTATTCATTTTGTGCACTCCCTTATGGAAGGCCGTGCACCCCAGTTTGGGAAACCCTGGTCTACATATTTCACTAAAAAGAATTGATTACATGATTACTCCTAAAATAATATGCCATATGTTTTTCAGGTGGCTTTGTAACAGTGATTGTGGGAGGATGCTGTGCAGGTGTCAACATGAATGTGCCGGAGGACTAGGTATGTGCACAGAAAATGAAAGCAAAACACACTGTTAACTGTATTCTGTACCCGTTGGAACATGACATTGTAATGTGTGTGTGTGTGACGGAGGTGTCCCTGCACGGTTCGACTTGTGTGATTCAAGTGTACAAAAAAATTGCATTCTATAGGTGTGGGCAGACGTTGCTAAATGGTTAAGGATGTGGTCTTATGGCCAACTAGCACTTAAGATCAGAAGGTTGCTGAAACAAGTCCCACCCTTACCTCTCCCTTCACCTCCATGCATGACTGAACTGCCCTTGAGCAAGGCACCTGGCCCCAAATGGTTCCAGGGACTGTAACCAATACCCTGTGAATAAGTCACTTTAGATAAAAGTGTCAACTAAGTGTAATGTATTGTGTGTGTATTTACACAAGATCATTGGGTAGTAAACTTCTAAATTCAAACCCCTACTGATGGACTCCACAACCTAGCTTAAGTTTTTGGGTATACTCACTTTGCCTGCGCACACTCATTTAAAACCTCTCTGTCTATCTCTACTGTTTTGCTGACTAGAGTATGCTGGCGTCGACACCCCACCTCCTCCCCTTCAGACTCCATCGAGGGTTGGTCCCTGTCCTGTGAGGAGAGGATGCAATGGGTCTCTGCTTCAGCCGTGGCACCTTCTCTACAACCCTCGCCACTGTCACCAGTTTGTCCCCATCCTGTGAAGGGGGGTAGGCTTTAGCCCCCTGCCTCATCAATCGGCAGGATAAGCGCCCTCTTCTTTGAAACAGGACATGTTTTATTGATGCTCTACATGAGTATTATATACATGTATATATACAGTGCCATGTGTATGTTTTTACCTCCCCTACTGATTTTGTTTACTTTTTTGCACATTTGGCACACTTAACATTTTCAGATAACCACACTAATGTAAACATTACCCATGACCCAAGTAAGCATAAAATGCAGTTTCTCAGTGATTAATTTATATTTTCTCAGAAGCTTTGTATGCATTGTCATTTTTTTTTTTTTTTTTTTGTAGCAAATGTGAGACAAGTCTTGATACTCTCCTTGTCAGAGGTGACTTTGGCCGTTGAACTCTGACATGCTTGCAATGTTTACCTAGTCTCTTTCTTATTGTTGAGTCATGAACACTTCCATTTCATGCGGTAATTAACACCTCCCATTGGTAAGATATTGTTCTGTGTTCCTTTCTAAACTCTTGGATCCACAGTCACTGTCTTCTTGGGGTAATTTTAGTGTGACCGCCAAAATGTTCACCATTACATCATGTATTCTCCATTTATGGATAATGGCTCTCACCATGGTTTGCAGATGACCCAATGATTTAGAAATAACTGAAGAACCTTTTACAGTCTGAGACATGTAAATTATTTTTATTACAACCTGCTCCCGAATGTCGATGTGTGATGTCATGGGTTCGATATGAATTATCTCTTGGTTTGAAAGGCCAGGTAGTAGTCAGACTTGGGCAGCTGTGAAATATAACTGCTATCCAAAATGATTTAGATTAATCACAGATACCTTCTCATTTAACAATTTACTTTTTCACACAGGCTCATGCAGGTTTTATGGCATTTTTCTAACAAATGAAATAACCACTGGAACACTGCATTTCACGTTTGCTTGGGTCATTCTTGGTTAATGTTTACTGTGTTCAGTGATCTATACACAACAAAATTGCATTTTATGTCTCACCTGTGCAAGGGGGCAGCCCCCAATGGCGGCCCAAGGGAGCAGTGCGTCGGGATGGTACCATGCTCAGGGTACCTCAGTCACGGAGGAGGATGGGGGAGAGCACTGTTAATTAGTCCCCCACAAACCTGGCAGGTTGGGAGTCATACCGGCAGCCTTTGGGCTACAAGTCTGACGCCCTCACCGCTTACCCATGACTGCCCATAAATATATTGACTGCAAGCTTAACTTTGCAGATAATGTTGATGCCGTATGCGAAAAGGCCAATCAAAAGTTAATCGAGAAGCTGAACGGCTTTGGAGTAAACTGCAACATCTTGGAGAGGACATATGTAAGCCTAATAGAGAGTGGCCTTACCTATAACAGTTCTGTTTGGTATGGCCACCTCACCTTACTTAAGAACAGGCTGTCCAGAGTGGTAGGAAAGGAAATATTATATGAGGAACTCACAAGCCACTGGGCAGTCTATACAGGATACAGTTGACAGGAAAACACTGAGCATTTTAGATGATTCTACCCATCCTCTTCCCTCTAAATTTGAACTGCTGCCATCAGGTAGGCACATCATTGCAAGGAGAAACATCTATAAACATTATTTTATACCATGGTAAACAAGCAATGGGAAAGCTAGAGGTGTAGGGTCTGGAACTACTGACTGATTTGTATTTGTGTGCTGGGAGGGGGTTGGATGCAGCGATTTGTTCGCCTGTTTTTGTCTATTTGTGTTTGTATTCAGTGAGACCAAAGCAATGTTCATGCTGGTATGACAAAGTATTTTCTATTCCATAATAAAACGTTGTTATGCCATCTTTTTTGTTTCCATCTTGATCTTGCCTCTTGCTTTTCATGTCTGCTTTCATTTAATTACCCCCCTTCATGATGGTGTGTTAAGGGTAATGCCTTACATTAAAATTAATGTTATGTAGCCTAAGGGACTGCTTTGAAAGTACAGTAATAATCACTGATGCATTACACTTCTTCGGTAACTTGCCCAAAACTGATGGTAAGTAAGCCAAACAACCTTTGGTTGAAATATTTCTGGAGGCAGTAGTTTTTTGGCAGTGTAATATCATAGCCCTTTACCTCTAGATCAGTGATTCTCAAAGTGTGGTCCGGGGACCACTAGTGGTCCGCGACAGAGCTCAGGTGGTCCGCGAGGGGATTGCCACTTGTTCAAAGACAAGCTAGACGTAGGCTATATTCATGACATTATTGCAAAGCTAGAGTCATATTTTCACCACAATAAGACAGGCTTGTAAATGTGAATTAAAAAACAAGGGATCTGCATCGAAATTAGCACCGGTCAACTGTCAATTCAGTTGACAGGTGGTCCCTGATTATTTTTGGGGGGACAAAGTGGTCCTCGGTCAGAAAAAGTTTGAGAAACACTGCTCTATAGCACCTCTCTGGTAATATTAGCAGGCAGGGCTCATAACTTTTTGCATCACTAGCCCAAATGGCTAGTAGGCAAAACTGGCTTGTAAGGTCTTTTCTACCAGTCGAATCGAAATTTAAGCAGCATTTAGTATGTTGGCTGATATTAATTCAGAGCGAATTCAGTGTAAAATACAAGGCAGCGCGAAGGGCGAGATTTGACAGACAGAAAAGGCGTCTGTATCACATTCACATTTGGTTGTAACAACGAGTCTGATGGAGCCATTTACCAGCATGGAGAGGGAGACATCACAAATCGGATAAATGTTAAACATTTTAAGAAATCGTATCAGACTATAATCTGTTTATTACCATAGTAGTTATCTTTAAATAGTGCTTTTCGTCGTAGCTTGTTCAAATGCACCGCCAGTAAACACATCAACAAGGGAGCGTGAATTACATATCCGGCTAAAACGTGGAACTAAGTGGCTAACCAATCAGAATTCGGAGGGGGCGGGTCATGGCAGAGTCTTACTACGTCAAGGAGGGTATTTTACACTATTCAAAATGACGTTTGAGATATCTTTAACTTTCATTCTGCCTAGTCAAAACTGAATTACAGATATCCATAATTGTTATTTGAGATATGTGACGAGTTGAATGTCGTTTTCAATGACGTCATTGCAGATATCTGTAACTCAGTTTCGCCTAGTCAAAATACAATTGTAGATATCTATAACTATCATTTTGAATAGTCGAAATGACGTTTCAGATATCTCCAATGGCTATCACGACTATCCAAAATACAATTGTAGATATCCAGAATGACGTTGTTGATATCTACAATGACAATTGCGGATATTCGAGCATAGCTAATAAATGATAATTCCGCTTGCCATAGGCCCACAGACTGTCGTGTGGCTCACGTGTGACGTCGACTCTGTCCCGGAGCAGGCAGGTCAGAGGTGACGTCACCACTGACCCGGCTGCAAGCCTGCAGCCAGACCCCTCTCGAAAAATGACAGCTGTATGAAGTTCCCAACTTCAGTCACCAGGGGGAGGCAGATGCCGTCCAATTGCGAGGAGTCTGTAGTCTCTACACAGCAGTCCACTGACCATATCTGATTGCATTTTGCTCCTCCAGTAAATATAAGCTTCATTGTGAGTAGCTATTTCTGCTTTCATGGATCTGTTGGATTATAGTCAATTTGCGTCAATTATTGTCAACTCATCTACTGTAGAAATTAACATGTAGCTAGGCTATAGGCCTCGCTCTCACAAAAGAGATTAATCAATCAACTTCTCCCATTGCGCGTCTTCTTCGGATGGAAAAAAACAAAAAACGGTTGATCTATAGGTCTGTCCATTTTCTTTTTTTTCTATAGGTGTCCATTTTCTTTTTTTTTCATTTCTCCAGAGCGCAGGAGTTTTGCCAAGTTTGACAGGCCCCTAATACACCCTTTTCGACACAATTCCCAAGATGGAGAAAAAAGTCTTGTTTACACGCCCGTAACTCTCCAAATACATTAGTGTTGTGTGTGTGTGTGTGTGTATGTGTGTGTGTGTGTGTGTGTGTGTGTGTGTGTGTGTGTGTGTGTGTGTGTGTGTGTGTGTGTGTGGTGTCATCATGTCATTTTCTGTCCCTTATTCGCTTCTTCCTGTTCGATGAGCGAGAGATAGCGCGCGCTGCCACAGCAACGTTCTTCTTCACACGCACACTATGGAAAGCCAAAACGGCCACATTTCGGATCAAAGTAGCACGTTAAGATTGAAATTCGCCCGTTAAAAGCGCCCGTTTTCCCGAAAATTCGCCGCTTTTTTCGCCGTCTTTCACCAACAACGACCGCTCTGTACGCGCGCCATGATGCGTTGGAACGACGCACGTCACCGACGCCCGTCATTTCATGTCAAAGCGCGCGTTCCTGACGCGCGTCTCTACCGATACAACGGGCGTTTAAGACGTGCGTTTTCCTAATATGATAATAATGTCCATCCTTCTTTTCCGAGAGCCAATGCATTTGAAGTGGTTGCGGCCAATCGCTGATCAAGACAGCCAGACCAAGACAGTTCATCACAGATGAATAACAGGAAACTTTCTGATTAAAAATGTTAGTGCAATGACAAAACACTTGCTTAGGTCAGAGCAGGTTCGAACGCCATAGCTCATTTTCTCTCTCTCTGCAAAGGTTTTGTAATGTTCACCATCTTGCTGTTTTTTTGTACTTTTGTGGATTGCGAAATGACGTAACAATAGCGCCGAAAATGGCAACCTTTTTTTTCCGCTCCTCATCTTTCTGATATATTTTTAATAATGTAGGACTATATACCTTTTTTTCTATAGCAAACAAGTGGCCTCATTCAGTATGACCGAGAGACACTACTGGAAATAAACTAAGTCTCACACTACCAGACTCCAAAGTAGTTTCTTCCAACTAGCAGTCAAGCCTCGGCCAGATGACACCGCAACGCGGGTTTTTTTGAATCCGAGTTGCAATAAAGTTGCAACCATACAGCATGTTTCAGTAAAAGATCATGTCCTAATGACAACGACAGGCTTGCTTCAGAATACACATTTCTTTATGTGAAGTTGTTGAGAACAAAAGTATTCGCTAATGGCCGTGATCGCCCACTCTTATCATGCAAATGACCTGTCATGCAGGGAGTCCACCAGTCTCTGACAGTGCCAGAAAGTTTCACATTTTTTTTAACAGACCCAGCGAATTTTGTTTTCGATCTACAGACATATGCCATGGCTTGTTTAAAAGCTGAAGATCTTAGCTTTTTATTACTAAAAACGATACATGTCTAGCCTCTCCCATTCCGAAGTTATGTCCATTTTAAGCGACGGATAGTTTAACAAAAAATAGCGTCATTTCCCCCCTTTGTAAAAAGCGAAAGACGGTTTTATTATGCGCTTTACTCTCCGCAAGCGCGTACATAGCAGGTTCAGAATATCAGAATGTGCAAGCTGCATAATTGAACATTACTATATGCCACAGAGACAAGTTAGATACAACAACAGACTGTACTGAATCATGCTGCTTAGCACCATGCTTCGTGAGTTGCTCTTACAAGAATAAGCATGCATGCTGCAACTTCTGGAATATTTTGGAAGACATTAGAACAATCACCAGGGAGTTTACAGTCTACATAACTGGTTGGCCCTCACGAAGTTGTAAGTCTGATGTATTTACTCCTTTCATTAGTTAAGTATGATGTTTTGTATGCAGGAGTAGCATGTCAAGTTACTAAAGGAATTTCTTATCCCAACATGTGTACTAGCATTTGCTGCTAGCCGACTTATTTTCAAAACCAGCATCGCATAGTTGTTATTTTTCATTATGCTGAAGTGAGTGCTACGTGGAAAAATAGGCTACCAGCTTTGCGCATGTGGCACCTTGTGTAGCTTGTGGAGTGACTAGAGTAGCGAATAATTGCCATTTAGGCATCTGTTGATTGTGTTCTACACTTTATGCTGCTTTTTTTTAATTTGAGAAGTTTAAACTAAGGTGTTGAATACCAATACCGGGCAGGTATTTCTCCCTCCTCTGGAGGCTGCTGCGCGCTCACCGCTTCTCCTTCTCTTTCTGCCCATTACGCCTGTTTCAACTAGTGACATATACATAATATGCATTGCTGATAACTGTTTGGGTGCGCAGTTAAAAGATAATATGAAGCTTTGCTTCGTGTTAGTCAGGGTTTTTTTTTTTTAAGATTTTGAACACGAGTGACCCACACTGGGCAGTTTGAAACGTAAAATATTGACCGTGGTAGAAATGAAAGAGTCTCCACAGTCCACACAAACAGTTGTCTGATGATGCCATTGTGCATGGAATTAATGTTGTGCGCAAAGCTAGTGATCACTGTGAAGATACCTCACTGTTTTTGGCCATGTGGCTGTGACGCAGATGTAAACAAATCCGTTTCGCCTGTAACAATGGCAACGCAAAGGCCTGCGTTACTCGATTTTCGCACTCTGGAACCCATTATTCAAAAAACTCGTTTTGTGCCACGTTTCTGGTGGGTTTCATATGGTTAACCCAGGGGAACGTTGTCACTGGCATAGAAAATCGTTCCCATGTAGCTGGCCCCTTAGATTACTGAATTCATGCTGAAGACAACAAGGCACTTTCTTTGCACCCCCCCCCCCTCTCTTTTTTTATTGTGAAATCTTTTTTGAGGACACAAAAAACACACAGATGTTTACTCTTTATAGGCTTCAAACCTACAATAAGACGTAATAAACTAATCTTGAATCTTTTATTTTTCAACTCATCACATGTTCTGTCCTGTAGATGGCGCCACATAACGGGTAGGCTACTGGCAGAGCTGCAACAAGGCAACTCAACTGAATTCAACTGGGACTGCTCCATTCACAACACACTTTGTTTAAGCAAAAGAAAAAGGCTTTCATACATGTGTCACACACATACAATATTTAATTCTTCTTGGGCTGGAAAAGGAGTGATTTGCAATATTATTGAATTTTGCCTGTATTTCACCAGGTTCTTGCTGAGATACTACATAGGCAAGGTGTATATCTTTTTCAAGAGAGACCACGCCAAGATGACAGTACAGATTCTGTCATCTCGTTTATTTATGAGGAACCATTATGTATTTATTTCACACTACCCTTGATCACTAGTCAATACCTTAACATCTGTGCACTGACTAGAACACGATCCAAATGTGCAAGAGTCTAATTGAAGAGTTCAGATGCAAAACCCCCTAAGTGCCATTTCAGAAAATAATCTTAATTCATTTTTATTAACTACAAAGCTATCAAAATTGCACATTTTTTTTATTTTATTCATGTAATATAACTATTTACATGTATTATCAAGTACATGAATGTAAACCAAACCAACAACAGGGTTCTCTAAAAATATAGAAGTGCAGGTCTTTAGAAATGGAGTTAGGGGCTTTTGCATCTGAACTCTTCAATTACATTTTCATTGTGGAGTATTGTGTGACTAAGATGTCATATTTACTCGTAACGGCGGTTCCTCCATGGCTGTGGAAAGCATTATGAGCTTGGTAAAAGGTTAGTCATATGCAGGAAACATACTAGTCAGACACATTTTTGGATCACAAGTGGCCCCTTTATTGTCATTCTATTGGCTGTCCTACAAAGGCAAAGTGCAGTAACTTCATGTCTTTTCAAATATGAGTTAGGACTGAAAATGGTCTTCATTACTCCTCCCTTATCTTGTGACAAAGCTTTATGTTTCAAACACGCCCTGTTTACAGAAATGACTTTGTCACATTTGCAGTATCTACAATATCCAACCTAATACCAAGACTTTGAACGCAATGTTGGGGTAGTTACTCCGCTTTGCCTTCGTAGGGCACAGATATCCACCACTACAGACAGCTGACACTACTCATAACAACGTTGGCAAAACCTTGTAAGTGCACTTCATGTCAACTGTGTAACAGGCTTGAACATAAAGTGGGTAGCAGGATAGAAGTGACAGTGACAGTGCAAATCACCCTTTCCATGATAATTCCATTGTGTTGGAATCTTAGAACACATCAAATCACCTTTCTGATCACTTGACATAAACAGCGGGTGCAAACACGACATTTTATAGTACTATAGTAACTGAAGATGAAAACCTGCCTTAAGTCATTAGCTGTGTTAGTGGTGGATTTTTTTTGCCAGTGTTTGTGCAAGAAAAATAAATACAAAGACAATGCACCTTTTTTAGGCTGAAAAGAACAATTGTGCCTCTTTTGACATCTGAACATCATGCTTTTTAATTTGTGTAAGACCAATTCGAAAACATTATCTCTCACACTCAAATCTTGGCAAGCCAATCATGGTCAATGGTGATATGTATCACCCTATAGCAGCTTATAAACTCCCAGTGTTTGCAGGACTAGTAGCCATAATAGCAGTATAACAATCCTAAACTAAGAATGCACTTTGGTGTCCCCCGCACATTCAACAATATCACTAGACAACACACAAAAAAGAAAAGCAGGGGAGGACCTAAATTACCAGGAATGACACACACCATAACATTGAGAAGTGTATCGGTTGTACTGAAAACAGTTAAATTGTGCAAAATAAGCAAGAGAGGTATGAAGTGCTAGCTAGTGGTTCTTAACCTGGGGTGCGGGCACTCCCTGGGGGTGCGCCAGAGATTTCAGGGGGTGCACAGAATTCTGTTCGTGTTGAGGTTGTGTCCAAAACATTATAATTAGACCAATTCGAAACCACATTTAAACTTGATTTGGTCTCCAATGTAAAGTCATTAAGGTATTGATGAATGTCTCAAGCAAGAATCATTGTGATAGATCACTTAAATAATTTTTTTAAGGGTATATAGAAGTGTAGAAGTTTGGGTTGGGGGTGCGCGGCTTGTCTTGGTCACAGGTAAGGGGGTGCGTGATGAAAAAAGGTTAAGAACCACTGAGGTAGCTAGTGCATATTCAAGTGAAATGATGAAACTATTGTTTAGGTGGTGGTTAATAAACACAAGGAGTCAACCCACTGCACTACCTGGCCATTAATACCGATGGGGTGTGCTGGCCTGCGCTTTTGCCACTACGAGTTCTTTGGTTAGAAAATAATGCAGTATGTTAAATGGGGGAATGGGGGACTGGGGCTTTGGGGGGGTCCAGAGACCTGGTGTTCCTCCTGTGCTGGGAATGGGGGACTGGGGCTTTGGGGGGCGGGGGGGCAGTGTTTGTGCAAGAAAAATACATACAAAGACAATGCACCTTTTTTAGGCTGAAAAGAACAATTGTGCCTCTTTTGACATCTGAACATCATGCTTTTTAATTTGTGTAAGACCAATTCGAAAACATTATCTCTCACACTCAAATCTTGGCAAGCCAATCATGGTCAATGGTGATATTAGGCCGGAAGGTGACCCTCGAAAAGTGCTTCAGAAACCGAACTTCGCTCCACAGCCTCCGAACAAACAGACATTCAGTTCATAAAAAAGAAAGACTTATATAGAGGATTTAAAACCTCTGTTCGGAATAGTCCGCACTGCAAGGCTATTCAAATTCGCAACGTGTAATGACGAACTACTGTCTCCGAGGCGTATGTAGATATTCGGCCGGCGTAATAATACTTTTCGCCTCGAGAGGTGCCACGGTTGAAGCGTCATCAGAAGGAACGAATCAGCTAACTGCTATGTCAGCTGAGATGAGGAGTAAACGGAAGTAGCATGGCTACCGAAGGAGCTGGTCGATCATCTAGTAGTACCGAGGAAGACGAAATCTCGACCGAAAATGTACAAAAAAAGACATCTTCGAAACGCAAGTTGTGTTACATGCATATATCTTCGGTCAAGCATGAAGAAACACAGAATTTCACCAATATACGGTGGAATACATATCGAAATTTTCGGCAGCGGCTAGAATTGAAGGGTGAGTGCAGAGACGTAGCAGAACATTTTAAGCAATGTATTGAGTTGGAGTTTGACGAAATTCCCGAGGATGCGGCTCTCCATCCCACATGCTACCGGAGGTTTATTGACAAGCGGGAAATTGAACGAGTCACACGGCGTGTCTTGCGAGAGGCAGAGAGGGGAGATGGCCAACAAGACCCCCGAACTAGCCAGGCTACCTCCGCTTTATCGGCTGTGACCACCACTCCGACCAGGAAACTGCGATCCAGATCAAGCTTGGCCATCACGAGCTCTGGCCCCGTTCTTCCTGCTGTCTGCATGATTTGCAAGAAAGACAGCAAATTTATCGTCGCGAGTGGCAGACGTCAAAGAGAACGAAAACACAGACTTTAACCGCAGGTAAGATTACTCTCACCCCCACCACACAGTCTATGCGAATGCATCCAATCCCCCAAAACACACACACACACACACACACACACACACACACACACACACACACACACACACACACACAGATGTTAGTAGAAGTTGACTGACTATCTAGCCCACACTGCTGCACAATCATTGTTTTTTTGTTTAATTCTAATATGAATGCACGTGTGAATTGGCATAATGTGTTATGTGTGTGGGTGTGAAATTACATTCCAATAGCCTGCAAAACATCCCCATGCCTATAGTACCCCCAGTGTTTTAGGTTTTAGATGTTTAAATGAATCACACTTTGTCTTAAATAGGATAGGGTATGTTTATATGGATGTCAAAGCATGCCTGATGTTGATATGACTCTGAATATCTGTTCAGAAATGTTGCTCCTCAGCCTGATGGCCTGTCTGGTTAAGACACTGCTTCTGCCATCCCATCCCCCGTGCCATTCCCCTACCCCCCACTGCCCCCCTCTCTCACTTGTACACTTGGGATTTTTCCGCTTCTGTCCCTGGGCAGCCTCAGTGACCAGGCTCAAGAGGTGTGTCCTGGCTGTGCTGTACATCTGTGTGCTTAACCCCTTAGCACAGCACCTATGTTATAACCTTACTGTCACCAAAATTTTAATATGTATGTCTTAATCTGTTACTCTGCACTGTCATAGCAATGTTGTTATGATGTAGTTTTCAGCAAATAGTGAATAAGCCCGCTGGCAACCCCATCTGCACTGCAGTAAGAGGCTACGGAATGCTTTTTTGGGGGGTGCAACACCCATCGCCATTTTTTTTTTTTACAATACCACTCCACCAGGAAAAATGTCTAATTGTTTGCCTGTCTATTTATTCATTCTTTTTTCTTTTCTTTTGTACAAGGCAAGTTGCAGGAAGCAGCTGAAGTAAAGGAAGCCAAGAGCATCCTCATTCACATCAAGGACAGAGACTGTGTGGCTCTGGAGGTGCAGTACCACAGAAGTTGCTACAGAGAGTACACAAGGTTTTTGAGTGAGCCTGTCAGAGCAGAGAAAGAACAGTAAGTCAATCTTAATTTTATATAGAAACACAGTACAATGTGTGTCCTATGATTGAGACAGTTTGTTCTCACAACATGGATCTCACAAAGAAAGCTCTCACAACACACATCTTCTTCTATATTTTTGTAAGGATTGGGCCAACATTTGATCTGAGCTACAAGTTATTCTGCGAGAGGGTAATCCGCTAAAGGCTACTGATCAACCAAGAGGTGCTGAGGATGAGCCAACTGAGGAAGGCCTTTATTGCCCTTGTGCAGTCAAGTGAAGGTGTTGATGCTTCAACCTACAGGTAATTGCAAGTCAGTGTATTACGAATTTGTCAAATCCAAGGGAAAGTTCACGCATGTGACTTAAAGGACCACTTCAGTCAATTTCAATATGCTGTTGTATTGCTCATACCCTTAACTTGTCAGTACCCGGTGATGGCACATTTTTCGGCTCAGCCCTTTCCGAGATATGAGCTATTCTAATGGGGGCAGCATTTGTTTACATTGTTTACAACATAGGCCTACTCCAAATATTTAAAGGGTGTCGCTGTTTGCTAGTTGTCGGCTGATGTTGTAAAACCTTTTGGATGTTTTTGGGAATAAATAAAAATGTTTTTTGAAATGTAAACAAAGCGCTGCCCTCATTACAATGACCAGAATCTCGGAAAAGGCTGAAGAAGAAGAAAAAAAAATCTCTAGTACTGACACGTCCAGGGTAGTGTGAGCATTACAACTGCATGTTGAAATTGACTGAAATTATTCTCTAACACTCTGCTTGTCATCTGCACATACTGTACTTGTAATATTTTGAAATAAGGAGGATGGCAGTATTCTTGATAGTGTGATGTTCGTTACAGTATGTGCTTCCCTTGGGAATACTTGGTATTATATCTGTTGCATAGCAAGTAAACTCCACCAATATTATTTATTCACTCCGAGTTAATGTGTGAGGGTGGCTATTGCATATCAGCGACTACATGAAGCCCCACTATGCTTGTACTGATATGCCTCTTTTTTTTGTTGATTTGTGTTTACAGACAGGATATATTGAAGAAGAGGCTCAGTCGTGATTTTCCTCAGCTAGTGTTCCACACCCCCGCCAAACGCAACACATCTGAACTGGTTTTTGCTGAGAACTTGTCGACGAATGCAGTCTTGGACTTGTTACCATCAGGTGCGGAGACGACTCAGTCCAGCGAAATGAGCCAGACAGACAGCGACACAGAAAGGAGGAAGTCAAAGCAACCAACCACAGCAGAGGAGACACGGACACTTTACACAGCAGCTTTGCTTTTGAAGAGGCTGCTTAGTCACAGTCCTGGCATGTCATGCCCATGGCCCCCAACTGCAGTAAACTTCAATTTCACTGAAGTCATTTTCTGTGGCATGCGCAAAAGATGTGTACCTGGATGCTTTCACACAGTTCATGAAAATGCCGGTTCATGTGTATGCCACTTGTTTTGATTTTTTTATTTGTTGTATAGTTATTAGTGAATAAATGAATACATGAATACCTGAATGGTCCTCATCATTGATCATTAGATTATTTCCATTTATTAATGTGAATATGAAAAGGTAACCTTATCATCCACTTGCATAATAGTTGTTGGTGCTATAAACAAAGCACTGTTACAATCACTTAGAGGGTTATCAATAGCCTGGGTTATCTATAGCCTACTTATTGTAATTGTTTCCATTAATTGCTCAAAACCACAGTATGAAATGTCAATTGCAAAATTGTGCCTTGTGCTGTAAATAAAGCACTGTTTATGATTTATTTAGAACTTATCCCAATCCAGAGATATATGCATGAGTATTATTTTTGATAATTGTTATTATATGTGAACATGAAAAGGTAACCTTATCATCCACTTGCACAATAGTTGTTGGTGCTATAAACAAAGCACTGTTTGGAGTTACAATCACTTAGAGGGTTATCAATAGTCTGGGTTATCTATAGCCTACTTATTGCAATTGTTTCCATTAATTGCTCAAATCCACAGTATGAAATGTCAATAGCATAATTATGCTTTGTTCAGTAAATAAAGCATTATTTATTATTTATTTAGAATTTGTCCCAATCCAGAAATGTAGGCACGAGTATTATTTTTGATAATTGTTATTATATACCCTCTTCAAAAGGGTATTTTGGGAGATTCTTATAGGTAGGTCAGACAGACGGCTTGTCATTATTTTCAGTTTTTCAAACGGCTTGCCACTTTTTCGCCGTAAATCGGCTACGTGATTGGTTTAAAACGGTCACATGGTGTCCAGTGACGTAAAAATCGTCATTCCCTACAGAGGGTAAGATTTCTTACTAAAATGTCACCGTTTTAATTACGTGCACGATTACATGAAGCGGACATTTCACGGTAAGTTGAACATAGCTTTGGTCGTTTCATCATCTAAGGGACCTGCTGTTCGGAAGCTGTGGAGCGAGGTTGAACGAAAAGGGCTGTCACCCTACGGCCTATATGTATCACCCTATAGCAGCTTATAAACTCCCAGTGTTTGCAAGACTAGTAGCCATAATAGCCCACCAGGCCCATGACAGGCAGCAACTTAGCTAAGCTCCGCCTGGGGTGGAGGGAGGGCTGGTCTGCGCTTAACTCACTCCAGACTCGCCACATCTGTTTGCTGTATCCCAAAAACTCTCTCGTAGGTTGTTTCCCCCCTCTGAAGACGCCACCACATACTTGGATAATAACGGGCGAGCGAGACTCGAGTAGGGAGAGAGAGAGAGAGGGAGAGGAATCTGGACTGCTACATTGATTATAGCCTGAAAAAGTTTGTTTAAAAACACACACTCTTTCCACTATGGCAGGAGTCGCATCTTCCTTGGCCAAGAAGCGTGCCAAGGCGGCCGGGTTTGGAACTAACAGCAACGCGACAAAGTATTTGAATCAGGATTACGAAGCGCTAAAGAACCAGTGTTTGAGCCAGGGAAGGCTCTTTACCGACCCGACTTTCGCAGCCGCACCCGAGGCTCTGGGTTTCAAAGAGCTCGGCCCCAGCTCCTCCAAGACCAGAGGAGTCGTTTGGAAGAGACCTGGAGTAAGTCACTTCTTTGCAATACCAAGTTTTGTTTATGACAGAGCCGTGTGGTTAATTACGCGTAAGATAGGTTTGGTGACATGGTTGCGCACGCACTGACAGACGCGCACGCACGCACATACAAGCACATTCAGGCGTGCACCATGGCACACAAATAGGCCTTCTCAAAAGTCAAAACATCAACATTTTTAACGTCAAACTTTGCACTTTTGTGCCACTGTCGTATTTCTAGAGGGGTTTTCATTTGTTAACAATCCCTCTTCCACATCCACGACTTGGGGTTTTGCTTGGTTTTATGACTCTGGGGCGTGTCTGAGGGAAATATTGGAGATGTCTGAATACAATGCAAAAGAAACACAGCGCTGGTAAACTGTTTCTGCTGTTGCTCAGCTCATGTTGAACAATGGGGTGATTCCTACTTTGGCGTGACAGAGTGGAAACTTTTGGAAACTTGTTGTCAGGACTTCCTAGTTTTATGTTGAGGCGACGGACTTCTCTGGCCGTAGGTCGGCGCTGTCTCTCCCGGTATATACGCTAGCAGCAAAGGAGAAACTTCTTTTAATCCATCATCATCGTCACCTCTTTCAGCTCACACCCTCTAGTAGTCGCCCAGTTGTCGCTCTGTTTGCCCCCGTCCGTCCTCGGCGCGTTAATGTCGTTTTAAACAAGTCAAGGTGGCCAGTTTTGTATATCACGGAGAGGCCCAAGTATACAGCCAAGGCCTGCCCGAGCCTGCTATGTGCAGAGACAAGTTATGCAACACCTATTACAGAGGCACCACCCACCAAGGGCAGAGGATCTACCAAGATTGTTTTCCTTTTCTTTCTTTTTAATTTCCTCTAACCCTACACTTAAAAAAAGTTGGGCAACACAAACACTGGGTTAGGTTAAAGCCATTGTTTTTGAGCCATTTTAACCCATTCTTTCAACCCAGTAACATTTCTATTATCCCAACCCTGATCAGATCAACTATCTCTTTGAGTCTCCAGGGTTGAAGACCAGAGCCACTCCACTTGTTGCTACTCTAGAGACTTGGACCTGCATAATCTAACCTTTACTGATCTGAGAGGATACAGCCTATATTCTGAATCTATTCATGGTTTGAAACTTCACAGTTAGCTGATGCTTTTATCCAAAGCGAGATTAAGATACAGGGTGTGGGTTACAGTCATTGAGAGTAAATAGAATGGAGGCCAAAATTCTATTTCATTGTTGAAGCCAAGTTGGAGCCAAGGTTGGACCCAAAAAGACCAAAAAATGGCCAAATCCCATTCATTCCTATGAGAGACATAAAACCCTGTATCTCCCTTAAATGCCACTCCAGGGGGATCATTTTTCGCTCAACTAGTAGGTTCCCTTGCTCTCCAACTTACCAGGGTGGTGATTTTTTGTGGTGATGTTTTATTTTAGAGAGATATTAAAAGTTAAATTGACCAATGAGCATCAGAACATGGTTTGATTGACCGTTAGAAGTCTTGTTGTTGTCCAATCAGCACCTGCGTTTGTCGTTGCTAAGGTGGAATGTAAGTTGGAATGTTCCCAAATCTGGCTTCAAAGCGTTGAATGGCAAATAGCGTTGATTTGGCGTCCATTCTATTTACTGTCAATGGTTACAGTCCATGGGGCAATGTGGGGTTAGGTGCCTTGTTCAAGGGCCCTTCAGCCATATGAGAGATAAGGGTGGGATTTGAATCTACAGCCCTGTGATCGTAACCCATTAAGGCATGGCATTATACATTTGC
>NC_085857.1:54368045-54370545 GCF_034702125.1 Engraulis encrasicolus
TTTTGACAGGTGTCATATGTAGAAAATACTGTTCTCTGTAAACGAAAATATTGGAAAATACCGTTAAGTGGGATGAAGTAGTCAAGAAACGGTACATAACTTTATTTTTCACTGGTGTCATATGTAGAAAATACTGAACTGTTCACTGAAAAGAAAATATTGGAAAATACCGTTAAGTGAAGATGAAGTAGTCAAGAAACGGTACATGACTATTTTTCATTGGTGTCATATGTACACAGCAAATTTGTCAGAGTTAGATTGATCAGAGTTAGACTGGTGTTCAGCCAAAATCTAAAATTCTCCACCGCAATCATTTTTTTCCCTTATTGGACTTTGAGGCTTTGCCATCAGATTTTTGGTTTGAGAGGCAAATTGACACAGTAAACCTCTTCAAAATTCAGAATATCCTTTTTTACATTCCTCCTACCCAACAGAAAGCAATGTTTGCACATTTTGCAGTAATTCACTGTAACTTATATATTAACAGCCTACAGTTTAGCCTCATTTAATGTGTAAAATATACCTATAGGCTGGTATAATTTGAAAAAGTCTACCTGGGACAGTAAACCCTTGATTCAGTCTCTTAAGAAGTAGCCCGGTCTATTTGAAACTGCCATTCTACCCCATCCAAATCATCTGTCAATCAATTCCTGACCTCACCTGAGTGCTAAGGGTTGTCATGCAATGATTAACTTACTGCCTGCACCTGCCAAATGCTTCATCACTCGGGTCACATGGTTCACTTGAACATGTATTTAAACCGGGACTGTTGCATTGTACTGCTCACTGGTTGCTAGCTAGCTGGCTGGCTGGCTGGCTGTAAGGCCGGCCGGCCGGCTGGCCTGCCCTCACCTGGCCTGCCCGGCTAGCAGGTCACGTTGTAAGGGTGGCTGTATGGCTTGCTAACTAGCTTGTTTGTTAGCTTGCTTGCCCCACTAGCTGTGGCCTTCATTTTATTTCCAGGCCTTTTTTAAAATAAAGAATGCATTTGCATACCCTTCCTTGATGATACTGGACTAGTCCACCTGCCAGCACTAGACAATCTGGCAATTGGGCATTTATTTAGGTATATAATTAGGTTGATGTTTATCAGACTCCAGTGAGTAGAATCAGTCCAATCAGTTGTCTGTGATTGCAACTCTATAATTGGACTCACCTGAGTATAATAAGTCCAATCAGTCGTCTGATTATAACTCTATAATTGGACTCACCTGAATATAATCCGTACCGTTTTACCGTAAAATGTAAAAAATAATAATACCGTTATTTATTTAACGGTAGGCTTCGGCAACCACTGCTGCCAGCAATTTACCGTAAAATATAAAAAAGGAAATATACCGTTATTTATTTAAAGGTAGACTTTGGCAACCACTGCTGCCAGCAATTTACCGTAAAAACAACTGCTCTTTTTTTACTGTGTGGGAATTTGCTGTGAGGGTGAGACTGCCTCACAGGGTGTGTACAGAGGTACCACGCATGTCTGTTTATCCGTGCATGTTAAAGGGCCACAATGTAGGATGACGCAGTTTGAGCTGTGCCCGTGGCATGCCTGTCTCAAAATCTACAAAATCTGTGTGTGTGTGTGTGTGTGTGTGTGTGTGTGTGTGTGTGTGTGTGTGTGTGTGTGTGTGTGTGTGTGTGTGTGTGTGTGTGTGTGTGTGTTCCTCCAGAGCAAACGGCTGCTACGAGGCTCTCTCCGGTGGCAGCACCACGGAGGGTTTTGAGGACTTCACTGGCGGCATAGCGGAGCAGTACGAGCTGAGGAAGGCCCCCGCTAACATGTTCTACATCATCAAGAAAGCGCTGGAGGCAGGAGCACTGTTAGGATGCTCCATAGACGTGAGTGGAGTTGGACACGCATGCTAACACACACACACACACACACACATACACAGTCACATACACACACAAATGCACACACACACACACACACACACACACACACACACACACACACACACACACACACACACACACACACACACACACTGTGGCAGGAGGGGTGGAGGTGGCGTCTGAGTCGGCTTCAGCTAGAAAGCAGAGAACAATATATATATAGCCTATTAACAGAGTATTTTCTTTTAAAAAGCCGCGACGGCAATGTATTGGCTGAAAGACAGGATGAATTAGTGACGTAGAGGGAGAATCCCGAATGCGCAATTGATTGGGTGATTGACAGGACGCTGAAGTCAGGGATGCCTATTGAAGAGGGAGAGTCTGATTGGTTGCTGCAGGTTTTATTGACCACCGGGGAAGTAATTCGATTCTTCCTAGTAGAACTTTACGCAGTAGCTCCCATTTCTACTTCGGAGGCACTGCTTGGACGCTCCATAGACTTGAGTGGGCGTTGCCTGCAGACTAACCACTTGGCATTCATGCAGGGCATAGATAGATGTTAATCTCCAACTGTAAATATATACGTCAAAAGACCTCTGTGTTGCACTAGCTTTCATTTTTTGCTAGCATGCAATGACTATTGCTGACAGACAGGGGGCGCAAC
>NC_085857.1:54385545-54395545 GCF_034702125.1 Engraulis encrasicolus
CTAACCCCTCATTGCTCCAGGGACGGTAACCAATACCCTGTAAATAACTGTGAGTCGTTTTGGATAAAATGTAATGTAATGTAATAATGAAAAGATTGTCCTATTTTATCCAGTCATTAACGTTTGTTTAATGGCATTGAAAAGCAAGGGTCAACTCTGTTGTCCCCCCTCCCTCCTCTGTTCGCTGATTAGCCCGTGGCAACAAGACCAATGCTCTCCCAGAACTACAGCTTCAGATCCTGCGTACGAATTAAATTAGTATGAGGGGATGGTAAAATCAAGCTAAGAAAAAAACATTGTCATTTTAAACCAGGGGTGTCAAACATAAGCCCAGGGGGCCGGATGCGGCCTGCTAGATAGTTTAACCTGGCCTCAGACTTGTAGAGAAAAAAAAAACTATGAATGTCCAAAAAAAAGTACATATAAATGTCTAGCCCATGACAAAGGTGCTGCAGGTATCTGAGAATTCATGCTTTCAGTAGGCCTACTTGATAACAGAAAATAGACATCCGTGTGGCACCAGAAAATAGACATCCTTGTGGCACCAGATTATTTTTCCTTTTTAATTTTTGACTGTATGTGGTCCCTGAGCCGAAATGAGTTTGACACCCCTTGTCATTTTAAACCACTTCTGTTCTGTTCTTGTGTGGGCAATGTTGTCTGAAATGCTCTATTAAAACTTAACACCTTTATAGTACGTAAAGAATGGCTGCTGTGTGATTTGTGGGAGGACAAAGGGATCAGATGTCCCAGGCCCAGGGAGAGAGGCGGCCTATAATTGGGTCATTGTGTGCATGTGTGTGTGCGTGTGTGTGTGTGTGTGTTTATGTGTGTGTGTGGAGTTATGTGTGTGTGTTGTGTGATTTACATAAAGTAGAGTGGAATGTGGTCTCCCTGGGTCTTGAAGTCTTGTTGAACTGTGCTTATTAGAGTGTGTGTGTGTGTGTGTGTGTGTGTGTGTGTGTGTGTGTGTGTGTGTGTGTGTGTGTGTGTGTGTGTGTGTGTGTGTGTGTGTGTGTGTGTGTGTGTGTGTGTGTGTGTGTGTGTGTGCGCGCGCGCGCTTATTGAAGCACAGCCACGTGGAAAGTACTGGTTGTTATGCTGGGTGGGTAGAGAGAGAAGAACGTGGTGCATCAGACAGGAAAAAGGACAGAGAGAGAGAGAGAGAGAGAGAGAGAGAGAGAGAGAGAGAGAGAGAGAGAGAGAGAGAGAGAGAGCAAAGTCACCCTAAAAGCATGCTGGTGCCAATGTTATGGAGCCAGCAGAGAGGGGAGTGGGTGTTAACAACATCTCCTAATGTTGAGAGGAGATAGAGAGGGAAAGAGATAAAGAGAACAAGAGAGAGAGAGAGGGGGAGGGAGAGATAGAGAGAGGGAGGGAGAGAGAGAGAGAGAGATGTATGTCGAAGGAAATGCACGTTGGAACAGAGTGCCACAGTGAAGCATTGTTGAGCAATGATGTACCTTGGTGGTTCAAAATACAAAGTATACAGTAACTATGCTCTATGGCACTGGCACTAACACTATCTCTCTTTCTTTTTCTTTTTCTTCTCTCTCCCTTCGCCACCTCCTCCGCCCTCTGTCCGGTTTCCAATTTGAAACAATGTGTCCGTCTGTTTTCTGATCTTTTTTTGGGTGTGCAGCCTGTCAAAGACTTCCCTGTGTGTCTCCCTCCATCCGAAATGAACTGATTAAAAAACCTTCACTCAAACTTTGAAGTCATGAGATAACGGTTTTCAAAAATGCTCACTCCTTTCATTCCTTACAGTAGTGTGTTACATTGCTTTGTTCTGCTCATAGTTCACTTTTTAGGGATGGATAAGTGAACATTTTGGATTAATAAACCAAATGTTTGCATGTTGATAGTTACTGTATAGGCCTACTTTGTATTTTGAACCACCAAGGTACATTCTGCTGCCAGCTAAGATGCTGCCAGCTAAGATGACAGCAAGTGGCTTTATTTCACAACAGAAAGACATCATTTTCACCACCCATTGATGCACAGCAAGCGGAAGACTGTCAAATATTCTTCATCCTCTGTGAGCTTTTCGGGTGTCATGTCTCTTTAAATACTGGGGAGCGAGCAGACCAGCTGAGAGTGCGCGAGCACTGCTTTACTCCCAGTAATTGACAGCTCTAAGTCCCGCCTCCATGACTAGCGGGCAGGGCCTGGCTGTGTGCGCCTGGAGAGTTGTCGGTGTCTTCAATGAGCTGGCCAGCAATGTACAGTAGCATTACCACCGCTTAACAACAATAACGGCTGGCCTGGACAGGCGAATTACACCGACGGAGGGTCCCTCGCCGTCTCAGCTTTACGGTGGTTCCACCATTGGTAAGTAAAAACAACCACGGCAACATTACACACACGTTTTGTTGGTTTCGCTGCCATACTCGGGGCTGTTATTTGTTCAGGAGTTCACAGGAATACAAGACAGACAGTCAGGGAGGGAGGCAAGCAAGCAGACAGACGGGAGGATTCTGAGTGATAAAGGGATTAAAAGAAGCGAAGCGCCCCTCTTCCCGTGAACGCCCCTGTGGAACTTTTACGCGCACGAGACAATAATAATGCTGTCAACATTCTTTCTCACGGGGCTGATATAGCAAAACGCAGATGTCATCAACTTGGTGTGATTCTACCGTAGCATTGATAGAGAAGTACATTGAGTACCTGTCAGATTTCAAGTAGGCTTTTTTGCAATGAAACAACGCCGCAATGTTCTGTTCTGCAGTATGGACAATGAGGCTGTTCCATCATGTAGGCCTGCTAATGTAATATTGCCCTGCTGTTGCTGCTGCCATTGCGGTTTGTTTCTTGCTTAGCTTTGGCTGCATTCACTGTATTGTGCTGATGCGCTTTGTGACATGCCCGCAGCATCACCATCATCACATCAGCTTCCTACTCCAACACCAGCCACGCGCACCCACCCCAGAGAGTAACGGATATGCCAACGCCAAACCCGTGTCGTGTGTGTTTCTTTTCTCTAAACTTATCACGCCAAGCATCACATGACCTTATCAAGAGGGCGGTTATACCCAGGTGTGTTTACATTGCGCTGTGCTTGTCCAGACACACTCACTCACAACGCATAGTTAGGTATCCATCACGTCACCATGGAGAGAGACTTCCGTCTCTGTTGCACACGGTGAAGAATGCGACCAAAGGTCTTCCGGTCTTTCTCATCTCTGTGCTAAAGTGCAGACTGGTGCATTTTACTGACTGATGCACTGATCTGTTCAGATGCTTTTCTGCAGATACATTTAGATCGATTTGGACGAGTCACGTTAGTCTAAGTGGTTGAGAGGTATGCCGACTCGAGCATTGAACAATCAATAGGCCTACAATAATGCGCTCTGGAGGTTTTTGGGTTTGACAATTATAAATTTGTTCCCAAAGGAATGCATGGAGTTGTAAGGCATCACTGGTTAATGTAGCATCCTTGCCCTGTACTAAAATTGTTGTCTGTCTGTAATACTACTACTACTACTTCTACTACTACTACTACTAGCCTATTACTACTACTACTACTACTACTACTACTACTACTAATAATAATAATAATGATAGGCCTAATTAATAATGATTTTAATAATAATAGTAACAATGGTAATGATAAAAGTATGTGTGATCATAATAATGTGCTTGATCTGCCTACACCTCCACCCATGCTGAAAGTGTCCCTTGAGCAAGGCACGACCCCACATTGCTTCAGGGACTGTAACCAATACCCTGTACCTGGGTGGGAGACGTGACGCCTTGTTTTTTTCGTAACATTGGTTAAAAACCTACAAAACTGTTATTTTTCCTCTTAAAAACAAATGTCAATAAAGAAGATGTGGTACATTATGTTTCATATTGGTCTTAGATGAGAAGAAACATTTTTGTTAAGATTTATGTAAAGGTTTATATGTCAAATATCCTGCGGTGTGACTGTAATATTAATGAAACCTGGAATATAATATATATATAAATTAACCAACAACATTTTGAATAATGTATGAAGCATTTGGCATGATTGCATAAATATTAACTTTATATTAAGATATGTGAATGTGAAAAAAACTCGAGACAGTAATATTAACTACAAGTTCAATGTGGTAACACAAATTGCGTCCTGTGGGGTGACATGTATGTCAATGTTTGTGAACGGGCCAACTACAAGGGTCTTAAAGACTGGCTCCTAACCAGTCAGTACCTCAGTTATTGGAGAGTGCGGTGGACGCTTAAGGTGACTATTAACCTCTTAATATGTCTTCATATTCAATGTTTCTGTCACGCAATGCTTAGGTTGATTTTATGGTGTCCTGTGGTGTGACTGCTCTTATAGCAGGAAAAAAGTTTTTTTCAAAAATGAAAACACATATTAAGATTAATTATATTAAAGATTATTATTATGCATTAATTAGCAGCAATTAGGCTATGCATTAAGCAGTCTCGTGCACTAACATGCAGCACCCTATTTTTTTTGGAGTAGGCCGTTTTTAATGTCAAAAACAATGTACTAGAGTAATAGCAGACAATTGAAAAAAAACACATTTTTGATACAGTATTTCTTCAGGCAAGTGTAATGTACAGTGTGATGTGACTGTGTGTGTCAGCTATCCCGAGGCAGCCTACTGTATAAGGAAACGATAATGGCTAATCCAGCTGCAGATGCATGTGTTAGATGACTTACTTTCTAATAGATTATACATAAATGAGTTTCTGGAATTAGTGAGCTATTACCCTCATTTGTGCATACACTTAATATCATCCAGAAGATGAACCAAACAAAAAATGAAAGACAGGGCTGCTAATCAAGATTTCAAGTGTATACTAGTGTATACAGTACACAAATATGGCTGTGATGAAGTGGTGTTGAATAAGGTGATTGCAAAGGCAAAGTGCAGTAACAACATATTTTGTCAATATTGAGTTTAGACTAAAAATGGTCTTCATAACATCTCCTTTATCTTGTGACAAAGCCTTATGGTCTAGATATGTCCTGTTTTAGACATTGCTATGTCAGATTAATCCAAATCCAACCTAATACCAAGACTTTGGAGGCATTTTTCTCAGTTTCAATGCTGGCGTAGTTACTGCACTTTGACCTCGTAAGGCGGCATGGTGGACTACCCATTTTCTTCAAAAGCATAGGAAAGTATTCCAAGTCACTAGGGGGCGGTAGTCAGGTGTGCAGGAGTGAGTGAAGGTAATGGTCCCTTATTACTAAATACACTGGATATTGGCTTGCATCTAGCCTACGCCATACGGAGAGAGTGAGAGAGAGACAGAGAGACAGAGAGAGAGAGAGAGAGAGAGAGAGAGAGAGAGAGAGAGAGAGAGAGAGGAGAGAGAGAGAGAGAGAGAGAGAGAGAGAGAGAGAGAGAGAGAGAGAGAGAGAGAGAGAGAGAGAGAGAGACAGTGAATTGTTTTAGGGTGTGTGTGTGTGTGTGTGTGTGTGTGTGTGTGTGTGTGTGTGTGTGTGTGTGTGTGTGTGTGTGTGTGTGTGTGTGTGTGTGTGTGTGTGTGTGTGAGTGAGAGAGAGAGAGTGTTTGTGCAGCGCTCTTAACGTGTGTGTCTGAGTGAGTGTGCGTGTATGTGTGTATGTGTGTGTTTTATATTCTAAACGCACGCATGCGTGTTTTTTATTGACCGTAATGTTCAGTTACCCATTTTGATGTTATTTGTAAGCTTTGGCAACACTGACATGAACAGGCATGCCAATAAAGCATATTTAAATTGAATTGAATTGGAGAGAGAGAGAGAGAGAGAGAGAGAGAGAGAGAGAGAGAGAGAGAGAGAGAGAGAGAGAGAGAGAGAGAGAGAGAGAGAGAGAGAGAGAGAGAGAGAGAGAGAGAGAGAGAGAGAGAGAGAGAGAGAGAGACTTGTGTGTGTGTGTGTGTGTATGTGTGTGTGTGTGTGTGTGTGTGTGTGTGTGTGTGTGTGTGTGTGTGTGTGTGTGTGTGTGTGTGTGTGTGTGTGTGTGAGAGAGAGAGTGTATGAGAGAGAGAGAGAGAGAGAGAGAGAGAGAGAGAGAGAGAGAGAGAGAGAGAGAGAGAGAGAGAGAGAGAGAGAGAGAAAGAGAATAACTGAATTGTGTGTGTGTGTGTGTGTGTGTGTGTGTTTGAGAGAGAGAGAGAGAGAGAGAGAAAGAGAGAGAGAGAGAGAGAGAGAGAGAGAGAGAGAGAGAGAGAGAGAGAGAGAGAGAGAGAGAGAGAGAGAGAGAATAACTGAATTGTGTGTGTGTGTGTGTGTGTGTGTGTGTGTGTGAGAGAGAGAGAGAGAGAGAGAGAGAGAGAGAGAGAGAGAGAGCTAGCTGCTGAGTGAGTGTGTGGTTGCCAGAGTGCTGTGATTGTAGAAGTGGCCGGATGTGAGGCCTGGTCCTAATGCACAGCACACAGGGGAGAGAGGAGCATTACTGGAAACTGGTCCCAGGTCAGCGTACTGTACTGTAGGGGTGCTGGGCTAATGGAGAGGAGCATTGGGAGGGAAAGTGGAAAACAGCGATCCTAGCGGTTACGTTCCAAACACCAGGGTGATCCTATTGAAACTCCCATAGACAAGTTTTTAAAAAGATATGACTTGGAACTAACACCAGACACATTTTTCAGCGTACACAATAGCATGAACTACTACCTGAGAAAATCTCAAGTCATTTTTTGCCCTTTTAAGAAAAATAGAAATTGTGCCAATCTGGTCGGAAACGGACTACAGCTCCCAGCATGCTGTGCTTCGCGCCTCGTTGACAACACAGAGAAACAAATGAACGCGAACGAATGCAAGTTCTTCGCATATCTTCACATTCTTGTAATCCTATGAGTTCCACATTGTCTTCTTATTACACATATATACACGCGATCATTTTGGTATGGTTTTAAATTCTCTAGTAGATATGATGGCTTCTGTGGTGACGAGTAACCACCTCTCTGGCTCATGTTTGGCTATGCTAATTTGGCTATGCTAATTACATGGAGTAAATACGCCACACATGGCAGTCAGTGTAGTTCTGTATTAGCTTTTTTAAGAATATTAAAATCACGGCAGATCAGTGAAAAACCAAACATTTTACCACCTGATTCGATGAAACGGGCCAACATGCCCATAATATGACTGCCACTACTTCTACTTCGTCGTCAGGGCCGAGATGTAATTTTTCAAAGAAAAAAAACATTCATTTGTTGCAGGGGGTTGGAACGTTGCCAGCAGGGGGCGATGAGATTACTTTCCCTCCCTATTACTGGAAACTGGTCCCAGGTCAGCGTACTGTACTGTAGGGGTGCTGGGCTAATGGAGAGGAGTCTGTAGGAGTGTAGGGCTGATGGGGTGCAGGGCTATGAGAGTGGCTGTAAATCTTCGCATTTTTGTGTGCAAAATATATAATCAAGTCAAGTCAGCTTTTATTGTCAGTTTCTTCATATGCACAGGTCATGCAAGGACATTGGAATTATGTTTTCAGTCTATACCATGAAAGAACATAGACATACACAGGACTGACATTTACAGACTGACATCAAAGTGTAAGGCAGGACAGGTAACAGTGATGGTCCAATACCAGTAAAGTGATGAAGTACTAAATAATACTGAGCATTTAACATTGGTGAGTGACAGTGGTTGACCAGTGATAACCAGTAAAAATATGTGATAGAGTAATAAATAACAATTTAACATGTAACATGTAACATTGAACATTTAACATATAGTTGAAGAATAGAAAACATTAACAATAATAATAAAATGGTAAAATACAAATAAGTCAAGGCTATGCTGTACTACACTATCATTATTTGGACTACACAAGAAAAGTCACATACATGGCATGGCAAGGCACATACCTGCAGATGGTCATTCTAAACAACATGCCACATAGGTGTGTGGTGTAGGAGTGCAGGCCTAATAGAGGAGAGAGGAGCATCACTGGAAGCTGGTCCTGGATCAGTGGAGGGGATGCAGTCCAGGGGTGGATGCAGGAGTGTAGGAGTGTAGGAGTGCAGGCTAATGGAGAGAAGGGCTTTACTGGAAACTGGTCCTGGCTCAGTGTAGGTGCATGGAGGTGACGGTAAGATGGCTGTGGTTGAGTGTAGGAGTGTTGGGCTGCAGGGTTAATGGACACTACTGTAGTATTGTCCTAAACGGGGAGAGAAGGCATTACTGTAGACTGTAAACTGTTCCTGGGTCAGTGTAGGGGTGCAGCGCTAATAGGAGTGGGCCTTACTGGAAACTGCTCCTGTGTCTGTATGAGTGTAGGAGTTGCAGGGCTAATGAAGATGGAGGCCTTACTGTAAACTGCTCCTGGGTCAGTGTGAGTGCAGGGGTGCAGGGCTAATGAAGATGAGGGCCTTACTGGAAACTGCTCCTGTGTCAGTATGAGTGTAGGAGTTGCAGGGCTAATGAAGATGAGGGCCTTACTGTAAACTGCTCCTGGGTCAGTGTGAGTGCAGGGGTGCAGGCTAATGGAGATCAGGGTGCAGGGCATTAGGAACTGGTCCTGAATCAGCAGCAGCCAGAGCGAATATAGTGGGAATCTGACCCAGGAAAAAAAAGTTTCCACCCCTCCATCAGCACCCCTCCATCACACTGGCGCCATGACCTGGATGGGAGTTCGTTTTAGTGGGGGGTGAATGAGTGTAGCTGATGCCAACTTGCAGAGTTTGGTAGTAGAACATTAGTAAACCTTCCCAAAGCCTCATGCAGATACATTGGGTGACTGAGCTAGCAGTCTGACTGTTTGGACTGGTTAGCATGTCTGCCTCCACCTGGAGGGTCTCCCATGACCTTGCTTCCCAGTACCTCTCTGATCTCTTCTAGCTCTACTCCCAGCCTACGTAGGTCATTGAGGTCCTCTGGCAAGGACCATCTTGTCCTAGAGGTTTTTATAGTCAATATCTTTGAAAAGCACAATGGAAAAGTCCTTTTCTCATTTGCAATAGGGGTTTTGAATGGGGTAAAGTCCTCCGAAAGGTTCTTCTGCCTAGGCTGAGAGTGGAGAAACTTAATTGTTTTCTCCACAGAGATGGGGCGTCAGTGAAGCACTAGGCCACAATCACAAAGAGAGAATACAAGGTTGGACACTGTGAGTGAGCCATTGTGTTGTTGGATGAGTTTTCTGGACCAGAGGGAACAAAAATGCTCAGTAACATAGTCAGTGTAATCTGTGGGGCATCTGGTCCAAGATCAAAGAGTGAGGCGGGTGGTACCAGACCAAGAAAAGACTCCTATTTTAGCAGGGGGATGTTAGGAGGAAGCTGTCCCTAGAGCAGAGGTAAAGGGGGGGGGTGCATTTCTGGAGATAGAACATGAGATAGAAATAGAGATAGAGCATGAATGGTTACTTATTTCAGTAGAGGGTGGCGGTATGAAGCTGTTCCTAGATCAGACAGGCGGACAGAGGGGCATTTCTGGACCAGAGAAAGTACTTGAATTGTTACCTATTTCAGGGGGGGGAGTCGGGAGGAAGTTGTCCCTAGATCAGAGGGGAGGGAAGGGCTGGTCTGTTTCTGGACCACATAGAGGACATGCACGGTAACCTATTTCTGCAACGTGACTCATGTTGGGTTTGGAGATGCCTGGCATTGCTGTCCCTTCATACATCATCATGGCATGACACATGCGGACTAACTGTTACTCTCTGCTTGTGTGTCTTTCTTTCTTTCTTTCTTTCTTTCTTTCTTTCTTTCTCTCTTTTTTTCTTTCTTTCTTTCTTTCTTTCTTTCCTTCTTTCTTTTTTTCTTTCTTTTTCGTCTTTGTCTGTACAGTATGTATGTGCATGTGAGGGTATAACTTAGCATTCCATTGTGTGACACACAGACAAATGAAGTAAAACAATGGCAGTACAACACACGTGTGTGTGTGTGTGTGTGTGTGTGTGTGTGTGTGTGTGTGTGTGTGTGTGTGTGTGTGTGTGTGTGTGTGTGTGTGTGTGTGTGTGCGCGTGTGTGTGTGTACACTTATGTGTAACTTCTGTGTGTGCGAGCACGTCCATACTATAGTCATACATACTGTATGAATGATGCCTTGACAGCCG